>NW_027192198.1:854939-925384 GCF_041956535.1 Calcarisporiella thermophila
CGGAGAATAATATTTTTTAGGAGATCCTTGAGCAGAAAAGAGATTAGTGATTTCTCTCTAACCCAAAGCTGATTTCTTCATTCTGGCCAGGTAAAAACTAGTATGGCTAGATTTGATGATGACAATTCTGGTGGATCACCAGGGGCGCAGAAAGTAAGCCTAGCCGACACCCTTGACTATGGAACTAACCCAACTATAAGGTTGAGAGGGCATAATAGAATTCACGAATCAGATTTAAATGGGCCACAAATAATCTCATCGTGGAGAAAATGAATTTGGTGTATTCTTAAAACAAGAGATTTTCCTGACTATTACTTTCTTAAAAGGAATTGGCGTATGCAAAAAAAAAAATAGCACTGACTTATATATTTGTGTTGTTAATAATTTATAAGTTCCTCGAGAATTGTATCTATTGAAAAAGGCACGATTATGGCATTCGAAAAAAGTAATATAGACAAACTAAGCAGGTTTCATTGACCTATTTTGACATCACCTAACCGTATAGAACCAACTTTTTCCTTTAAAAATACCACCAGAACATCTTCACAATCAGGCAGAAAGTTGGAGAAAAAAAATACTCTACTACTCTCTTTCCAGAAAAATATTAAATAGATATTGCACTTCAATGAATATCGTTCATTTTGAGGGAACACCACAATCTACTCCCGCAAAATTGCCCAAAATAACCACTTTGAATCCTATACACAACAAAAAGAACAGGAAACAGCGGTCATGTAAACTCTTCCCTTGTGACTACGACGACTGCACTCGCGTCTTCACCCGTAGCGAGCATCTTGAGCGTCACCTCCGGTAAGCAAGCCTCTCTCTTCCATCCGCCCTAACCACAGATCCCCTCTCATCGAGTTTTCTCGGCCAAAAAGGAAGCACACCGGAGAAAAGCCATACAGCTGCATCGTGCCAAACTGTCCACGCACCTTCAGCCGGTTCGACAATATGCTGCAGCACACGACCACGCATCACCGCAATCGAAAGCAATCCATTTCGGTTACCACCCCCTTAATGTAAATAAAATTTCACCTTTGATTCCCTTCTGCTTCATCCCTCTTCCTTTGCATCCCTCACCCATTTCATATTCTCCTATTAAAGTTGTTTAACTCCATACATATAGAATCATCTCATCTCCCTCCGCCATTACCGAACGACGAGGGCAACCACCGCTCCGCGTAAGCCCCTCCTTGCATGTTTCACAACTTCTCTCTCTGCCTCCTACTGAACGGCATCTTCCCATTCCCGTGGTGTCTAATTATCACTAATGGGTCTTCGTCAACAAATCTCGCATATGCTTGTATCACTATCACGAATTCTTATGTTGTATATTAAATTTTGAGTGACATATCATTACATTTTTGCATCATATTGCCAAATATGCGATGCTTTTGCCCCTATTTATTTTGGTTATACTCCACGTACTATACTATACTATACTCTCATATTCCTACGATATACAATAGGAAACATGCTTGGGGTTACTTTTACTGGTAATATGTGTCTCTATGAGACTTTGTTTGATTTTTCTCTTTATCACGTAGTTAAGATAAATGAATTGCTGAAATATGTGAAATGAATTTGTGTATAGTTAGGATTGATTCTTCTGATCCGCATCCAATTCTACCAAGATTTTCTGGACAGGGTAGGAAGGGAATAAAGAGACGCCGCATTGAGAGTAAATATTGTATTAGTCGTCTCTGACCATCGTGAAAGTTAAATTTATGCATTAACATTAACCTGTTTAGAACTCCTCCATAAGCTATTTCACTAGTGCTTGCGAATAACTTAGTATTTAATGGCTAAGCAAGGAGCGCGGATGAAAAGCGCCCTAATACTCAGATAGGGGACAAAGGAGAATGATAAGGGGAGAATGAGTCCATTATTTAATGATATATACGTTAGTGCACGGTTAATTTCCATACTATCACCATTTAACTGTCATATCATAATATCCTTCACTTTTTCCAAACTCTTGGACTGGTTCTCGTTGGTCCCATTATCTCCTCCCTAGTAAAAAAAAAAATACGAGTTAGATAAGGGCAGAAGCACATAAGGCTCATCTCTTAAGAATGTAGACATTAGTAAGCGCCAAAAGTGAATACGTTGGTCCAGGTATTCTGCTAGGTGGATGTGAAAAGGTCATATTAATGACCTTTATAGCATGAGTATTCGGAGTGGGATTATGTTCATTGAAATATAGCTTCATTTCGATTGGAATCTCAAGAAGATACGGGAACTGGCGAAAGAAAAATTTGAGAGCCATTAGCCCGGACGACATCTTCGTCCCATAACTCTCATCGGTAGGACTGGAACTGACACCAATATGAAAAATGCTATTGTTGCTCGCATTCGGAAAAGAAGGAAAAGGCCAATCATTATCCAGCCAATATCTAGCCATGTTGGGTCTATGGCGTGAGTTATACATAAGTTTAAAATTACAATCACTTTCCACGAATCGATACATATTGATGTGTATAGCATTATATTCCAGTCAACAGGCAAATAGAGCATTATAGGGGAGAAATCAACTTTGCGGATGGATCGAGTGCAATGATCCAAACGGGGTGCTACTGCGACTATGGGGTAGAACCGTGTATTCGCCCTAGCTTCTTGAGGTAAACCACAGGGGGAAAATGTGGCCCGCTTTTTCTTGGGCCTTCATTTCGAGAAAGGCAGTCGCAGGAAAAAAAATGATGCGAACCAAGGCTGCCACTGTTTCAACGGAATATCTCAGCCAGAAATTATGCTACAACGTCTGCATGAAGGGATTGGAGAGACCGGGTTTGCCGCGCGGTTTTTGGAGGGCCAGGAATGAACATTTTCTCTGAATCCACAGTTATATCTGATTCGAGAATCTCGAGTTCGCAGATATTCGGAGTAATTGCAGAACGAAGTGTATAACAAGGGCATGATAGCAAACTATTCAGATCGTAAGCCAAAAAAGGGGGTATCATAGGAGTTTAATACAAAATGATTCAGCTTTCTCCACCAACATCACTCCGGTCGGTAATCGTTGGCTGCTATCGAATGCAGCTCTTGCAAACAATGCAGAACAATATTCCCTCATTTAACACGCTACTTTAGTCAGAGACTTACCTCCCTGTCAGTGGCCAAAACTGAATTTACTAATAGTTTGAAAGAGTTTGAAAGGTAGAGGATAAAAGTTCTCACCCACTATCCTCAGTTAAATTTTGCTTATTGGCTTGGCAAAACAAGTATAGTCATGATTTTTTTGGAATGAAGACGGATTAATAGGAGTGGTATTAAAAGTGCATCATAGGGAGAGCGCGTGGAGCAAGCTATTCCGACTCCCTTGACTATGGAACCTAACTTCAAAGATGAGAGCATACAGAGGAACTTACTGATCGAGCTTGACTGGGCCACACTCAACCTTTTTCGTGGAGAAAATGTGGTTGTTCTGGGGATACACATAAAACAAGAGATTCTCCAGACATTTTTTTTCTAAAGTTGTGATAGTATAGGAAAACAAGGCACTGGCATAAAAATCCGTTTAAATTATTAAAATTTCTCAAGGTCGCTTGGGAATAAAACCGATCCAAAAAGGCACTGCTGAGGATGCATTCGGTAGAACTAAAGAAGATAGAAATGGGCGTGGCTGTGATACCGCGGTAGAAGCAGGTTTCACTGACCTATTTCTACATCACTTTCGTCTCAACTGCACTGGGTTGTCAATTTCCTTTAAAAATACCACGGGAGCAGCTTCCCGCTCGGGTAAAAAGCTGGATCGAAAGACTTCGCTTCTCTCTTCCAAGAAAAGACTATCCATTTAAAAGCACGCAACATATATGATTTCAATGAACACAAATGATTTGGAGGCAACTCTACAATCGATTCCCGCAAAATTGCCCAAAATGACCACCTCGCTGCCAAGTTCGTCGCAAGATCAAAGGAAGCGGGGACGGAAATCGGGAAAGATCTTCCCTTGCAATTACGACGACTGCACTCGTGTCTTCACCCGTAGCGAGCATCTTGAGCGTCACTTCCGGTAAGCCAACCTCTCTCTCTTCCATCCGTTCTATTCACAAACCCCATCCCTCATCGAGTTTTCTCGGCCAAAAAGGAAGCACACCGGAGAAAAGCCATACAGCTGCATCGTGCCAAACTGTCCACGCACCTTCAGCCGGTTCGACAATATGCTGCAGCACACGACCACGCACCACCGCAATCGAAAGCAATCCATTTCGGCTCCCGCTCCAATGTAATTTGTGTTTGGCCCTTTGTTTTTCAATCTATTTCACAGTTATAATTTTGAATTAACCCTATTCATATAGAAACGATCCGCTCCCTCCACCACCACTACCTCCCCCTCCTCCTCCTACCATTGCCGAACGGCGAGCTCAACCTCCCATCAAATTAGATCCCTTTGACACAGAGCCCCGTTTCGGGTGGGATCGTTTTATGGAGATGGGTGCGCATACCGCTCCCATAAAGATACGAAAAGATACCGAAATTTACAGCTATTCGCCTTGTTTTTCGTCTGTCCTTTTTGCTCGAAGGAAAGTGCACTCCCAGCATCCTTTTGTTTCCCCCATTTTCTCTCAGTACTCGCCACAATATCCATTCCCGCCCTCCCACTCACCTGATGAACGTCCCTTTCATGTTTCTCAGCTACTCTCTCTACCTCCTACCCAGCGCCATCTCCCTTTTCCCGAGATTCGTGATGATTAGTTTTCTCTAATGAACCTCTTTCAACTAGCCTTGCATATTCTAGTATTGCGATTTACTAGGATTGTATATGCCATTTTTCTGGTGTTTCAGCTTATACTTTTGTATCATTTTACCAAAAGACAAACTCTTTATCACCATTTGGGCTGTGATTTGATATTAGACTCGCTGATATTATTCTTACGTTTTTGGGATATTCTATATGCTATATTTTTTATGCTCCAAATATATTATAGGTATGGTTGAGATCATCTTTCCTGGTAATATATTCGATCTGCACTATATTTTTCTGTCGATATTTCTCTTTGTCACCATTACTGTCATATACATGGAATAGATGATGACTGAAATAAAAAATGTAAAATGAACTTGTTAGACACCAAGGCTGATTCTTCTGATCCGTAATTAATGATGCCAAGGTTTGGCGGGGAGTCAATAATGGAACAGAGAACTTGGCAAGTAAAGTAACATAAGGATATTGTCTGGGGAGTTTACTAGAATAGCTTACACTATCATCATCACAAGTACGAGCGTGAACGACAGTGAATTCATTTGTCTAAAGCCGCAGGAAACAACCCAGTTTATAGGAGAATTTGAAGGCGAATCTGATCTATGGCTGCTACTTTTTTGAGTATTTCTCTACAGTGGAGCGAGGTTTTTTTCGCGACAAAGGGGGAGAAGTCGACGTTGCGGATGGATCCAATGCAATGATCCAAGCGGGGTGCTATTGCATTTATGCGGTTGAGCGGGTTGCTCTCCCTAACTACTAGAGGTAAGACACAGGGGAAAATATGGTCCGCTTGTACTTGGGCCTTCATAACCTTCACAATGCAGGAAAAAAAATTGATGCGAACCAAGTCTGCCACTGTTTCAACGGAGGATCTCAGTCAGAAATTATGCTACAGCGTCTGCATGAAGGGATTGGGGGAACCAAGTTTTGCCGCACGGTGTTTAGAGAACCAAATAGAGCATTGAAACCATGGAGATTTCATCTCGCAGATATTTGGGGAGTACTTGCAGAATGGCGTTTTGGAGAGCTGTGATTGCGTCCTAGGTCAAACATAGGTGTATAACAAGGAGCATAAAAGCAACCTGCTCGGAGAATAAAATAAGGAGAGAGAGCCATAGTTTTATACGAGCTTTCTCCACCGACATCACTAAGGTTTGCAATCACGGGCTGCCATGGAGAGTGACTCTTGCAAAGAATCAATGCAGAACCATATTCTTCCGATTGACTCGCAACTTTAGTCAGATAATTGCCTCCAAGGAGGTGGCCAAGATATTCTCGTGGTTTGGAAGACGTTAAGCCGAACTGTGGAATACGGAGGATCGTACCCAGTGGCCTCAGTTAATATGCCCTTTTCTTGACCTCAGTCTGAATGTGCAAAACAAGTGAGGTGGATATTGGGATCTAAGTGGATCATAGCAGCGCTAAAGATTGATTCGACTACTTTACGCGACTTTGAGGTTCAACTTCAATCTCGAGACGGTACAGAGATACTCACCAATCAAGCTTCCAGATGTATCATTATTAAAAATTCAAAAATACTTCAGACTTGCACTATCTAAAATAGTAGCTGCGAAAGAAAAAAAAAGATATGAATTAAATTTATATTTATTGATCTTTCCTGATAATTGACTCGGGAGTAAAACCGATCAAAGAAGGCGCTTATGAAGATGGTATTCAATGGACCTAATGAAGACAAAATAGAGTGTGGCTCTGATACCGCTGAGAGTGCGGGTTTCACCGATCTATTTCAGTTTCTGTCTATTTAACTGCACCAGACATTTCATTTCCCGTAAAACACCACGGGAACAGTTTTGCGCTCGGGGTAGACAATTGAATCGAAAGACTTCGCTTCTCTCTTCCAAGAAAAAGCTATATATAGGATTGCAATGAACACAAATGATGTGGAAGCAACTCTACAATCTATTCCCGCAAAATTACCCAAAATGACCACCTCGCTGCCAAGTTCGTCGCAAGATCAAAGGAAGCGGGGACGGAAATCGGGAAAGATCTTCCCTTGCAATTACGACGACTGCACTTGCGTCTTCACCCGTAGCGAGCATCTTGAGCGTCACTTCCGGTAAGCCAACCTCTCTCTCTTCCATCCGTCCTAACCACAGATCCCCCTCATCGAGTTTTCTCGGCCAAAAAGGAAGCACACCGGAGAAAAGCCATACAGCTGCATCGTGCCAAACTGTCCACGCACCTTCAGCCGGTTCGACAATATGCTGCAGCACACGACCACGCACCACCGCAATCGAAAGCAATCCATTTCGGCTCCCAATCCCTCGATGTAAGCAAAGTTTTACCTTTGATTCCCCTCTGCTTCTTCCCACTTCTTTTGTATCCGTCCTTCATTTCATATTATCCTATTACACTTGTTTAACTCCATCCACATAGGACCAACCCACCCCCACTTACCATTGCCGAACGACGGGCTCAGCCTCCCCTCCGCCTAAATCCCTCCAACATCATGTCTGACTTTGGAAGAGGCCAGTTCGTAAGAATGGATGTACACACCGCCCCGATAGGGATCCTACAGGGTACCGAGTACTGTGATTATTCGCCTTATTTTTCGTCCACCTTTTTCGCTCGAAAGGAAGCCCACCGTGAGCATCCTCTAGTTTCACCTCCCTTCTCCCAGTGCTCGCCACAAGATTCGTTCTCGTCATCACGCTCCTCTGCTGGGCTTCCCTTACATGTATCCCAGCTTCTTTCTCTGCCTCCTACAGAACGTCATCTTCCTATACCCGAGCTTCATAGCGACTGATTCTCTCTAATGCCTCGTCATCACCCAATCCAGCGAGTGCAAATTTTAATCCCATCCTACTGGTTTACGGCGTTGCGTGTGCTGTATTCCTGGGAGAAAATTTCCCCTTAATCTAGGTCTTTACTGGGTTATTCTATTTATTATACTCCTGTATTATATTTTCACGCCCGAAATACATAGCGCATATACGAGGTTGGAGCTGTATGTCTTGGTAATTTTAGTATTTACACTGGAAAGTCTTCCGTTGGTATTTCTTTCTTTGTCATGGTCAATATGCATACTGCAAAAGGGAAAAATAGAATGCTGACTGAATAATGGGATGAGTTTGAAAACGGCCATAGGTTCCCACATTTGGATCTCAGTTAATCTTGTGCCTGATTGGCTGGCATGCCAACGTGTTTGTTTGGAGGCAAATGTTTGGTCAAGCGACCTTGAGCAACGCGAAGATGGCCACATTGAGTTCCGAGTTGATCCAACATTCTTTCACAAGCCACTTCGCGGTAACTTGTGCGTGGCTTTAACCCTCGGCAGCTAAGCTTAGGGCCGGAGAAGGGCTGCCCAACTCTCGAGGCAAGGGGCAGAGCAAAGGCGGGCCAAGGCATCGAGGGGCGATGTGGGGCGCGCTCTCTTTGAAAAGAGGAGAGCATGCCGCCGAGGGCGAGTTTCATTGGCACGGCCCGCTGGATTAGCCCTAAAGTCCTCTCTATCGGAGAACCCATAGTAAGGCGGGATGGGTGGAGAGGGCGGGGGGAAGCGGTTTTGGGCCCAGCGGCCTCCGACATTATAGTTCAAGCAACTAAGCGCCTCCTTGGATGCCGTGTTCATGTGTAAAACGGGCATCTCTTGGCTCCAGCTCAATCTGCAGAGTTAGGACAACCAAACCCAACGATCAGCTCTCCTGACCCCACGAGGGCAGCCTGTGTTCCAAATGTGAAATTGATGGACGGTTACTCAGACTCTGATTCGTCCCGGTCGATTTCCTCCCTATTAACTCAGCTCTCGGCTATTCTCCCCTTCCCGGCCCTTTTAAAAGGCGGCCCAGTTCCCCTTGCCTCTCTCCCATTCTCTTGTAGACACTCATCCCCTATTGCCCCCAGGGCCCAGCTCTAGCCACTCCTACTTCTCGCCATTTCATCTTATTGTCCCCGTGCCCTTGTTTACATATCGCTCACCTTTCTTTTACACAAGCACCCTTTCCATGGCTGAAGAGAAGGTAGAATTCGGGGTATCTAGCGTCAACGGCTTCAACGACCACCAGGCGGTGGTCCAGCTGGGAGAAAGACGTCGGGCGGCTCTTGCCGAGATCGACAATGCCAAGTTCGGATGGTATTTATACTGAAGCTTGGGCTTTGTCCCTTCGTGCAGCTTTACTAATGCTCTCCTCGTTTTTTTTTTTCTGTCTTGGTGCAAAGGTTCCATATCCGTGCCTGCATTGTATCCGGCATCGGATTCTTCACGGACTCCTTCGATCTGTTTGCCATCAACTTGGCTAGTTTGATGCTTGGCTGGACCTACTTCCAGGCCAATGGCAACACACTCCCCACCAACGTCGACACTGCCATCAAGGTTTCCGCCTCCGTCGGCACCATGGTGGGCCAGTTCCTGTTTGGCTGGCTTGCGGACCGCGTCGGGCGTAAGCGTATGTACGGTGTCGAGCTTATGATCATCATCATTGCCACCATCGGGCAGGCACTTGCTGGCGACTCCTTCTCAATCTCCGTCTGGGGCATCATCACCTTCTGGCGAGTGATCCTCGGTATCGGCATTGGCGGCGACTATCCCCTTTCCGCCGTTATCACGTCTGAGTTTGCCACTACCCGCCACCGTGGAGCTATGATGGCTGCCGTGTTTGCCATGCAAGGATTCGGTATTCTTACCGCCTCCGTGCTCTCCGTCATCATTTTGGCCTGCTACCAGAGCGAGATCGTCACGGTCCCCCCCAACCGGGTGGCACTTGACCAGTGCTGGCGTATTCTTATTGGACTTGGTGCCGTGCCCGCTATTGCCGCGCTCTACTTCCGCCTGACCATTCCCGAGACCCCGCGCTACACCATGGATATTGAGAAGAAGATCACCAAGGGAGCCAAGGATGCCACTGCTTTCCTTTCGCGCGGAGCCGCCTCTGGCGACTATAACGACGGCGACTTGGTGGAGCAATCGGAAGTCCCTAAAGCCTCCATCTCGGATTTCCTCAACTACTTCGGCAAATGGGAGAACGGCAAGGTCCTTCTTGGCACGGCCTCCACCTGGTTCCTTCTGGACATCGCATTCTACGGCATGGGTCTGAACAACGGCTTTGTGCTCGAGGCCATCGGTTTCTCGTCCAAGGACAACGCCTACACCGCGCTCTTCCAGGCCTCGGTGGGCAACATCATCATCAACCTGCTCGGCACCGTGCCCGGCTACTGGATCACCGTCTTCACCATCGAACGCCTGGGTCGCAAAACAATTCAGCTCCTTGGTTTCGCCGCCCTCACCGTCATCTACATTTCCATGGGCGCCGCGTTCCACCAGCTCAAGCAGGCCAGCATTCCTGGGTTTATTGTGCTCTTCACTCTGGCACAGCTCTTCACCAACTTTGGCCCCAACTCGACGACGTTCATCGTACCGGGCGAGGTCTTCCCAACTCGCTACCGCTCCACCGGCCACGGTATCTCCGCTGCCTTTGGTAAGCTGGGTGCCATCGTGGCCCAGATCGGGTTCAGCCAGTTGAAGGACATTGGTGGCAAGAACGCCTTCATCGACAAACTGCTGATCATCTTCGGTGTGATCATGTTCCTTGGTTTGTTGTGCACCTTCCTTATCCCTGAGACGAAGGGCCGGTCGCTCGAGGATCTATCCAATGAGGGCCAGGACAATTTTGTGCATCAGTCGACCACTCGTAAGCTTTCTGCCTCTGAAGGCGCCGAGGATGTCTAGAAGATTGAACCTTATTCCCACTCTGCTATACCATATCTCTCTCTCCTCTGCTTACTATTTCGCGCATAGATGGTTTATACATATTTATATTAATACCTGGCTTTAAAAAATGATTTCATTGTAGATGGACTATTTTCTAATTAATGGTTATTTATTTCTTTCATGATATTAGTTTGTTTATTCTGCTTTCTCTTACTTTCTTGTAATTCCAAAAAAATGTTTATATACTTCGTTTTTCTTCTTCTATAAATAATCCCTCCTTTTGCTCTAGAAAACTAAAATCCCAATTATTAGATGTCGCTTGCCCTTGTGCTTATGCGATGAGTCCAGATTATAAAGATTAAACAGAAACTTAGACAAACCCATCTACCCACCCCCATGTAAAGAGGGGAAACCAAAAACAAGCTTGGCTAAATATACTATCCAAGTAATTCTTTCGACACACTCTATCAGTTGAGCTACTAGCTTGATCTTTTTTTTTGGTGGAAAGAAAGAACCCGTCCCCGGTTGTTCAGAAACGGCTCAGGCGACGTCACCGTGAATGCCATGTGTGTCTTGGGGCCAAAAGTCTCCTCACCGGCTTGCTGTTTTCCGATGGTAAAGAGTTTAAAGAAGAAGCTTACGCTTAAAGAGGCCGTGCATACTATTGCGTCAGTTCCTCTGCCTGCTGCATATCTGAGAAGAAATGGAAAAAACAGAAGAGGTGAAACTCAAAGGCTTAAAGCCATTTAAGAATCGGGAATATTTTTGGTGGCCAACCAGAACGGAGTCACGCGATTTGTTTGGCCGCATAAAGGTTTCCCATCAGCAAAACTAGTACAAAACGATTCCAAGATTTTGTATATAAGAGGGGAAGGAGAGAGGATGACGCTTGGCTTTGCATCACTTCCGTTCCTTACGCCTTCCTTTCTTCTCATATTCCTCCCCTAAATTTACCTCCCTACTTATCCCTTCCTCTATATCGCCCTTGGTCTATCCTATACCCTGTCCTCCTTTCTTTCCGCTCCTCCGTCAAGTTCGTGGACCCCCGTTCGCCAACCCACTCCCCCCTCCCCCCGCATACCAGTTGAGCTCGAGGAGGAGAAGAGGGGGGGGGGGAGAGGGAGCGGGAGAGGGGGGAGAAGGGAGGAAGGGTTTCCCCCTTTCCTCACCTTTTTTTCTCGTATCGGCTCTCTATTAGTTTTACCATATTACTATATTCTCCAATCTTCTATTCCTAAATCCAGCATATCATTCGTTTTTATCTATTCTCCCTCTTTATATTTTCCAATATTTATTCCAACCTACCTGGTATAACCACTGCCCCTCCTTTCGATAACGAAAAAAAATCGAAGCGTGCGGTATTTTTTCCCCCCCTCCCAAAGTCTGTGTTTTCTCATATTCATTTCCTCAAAGAATTTCTACTTCAATCTTTTCATTACTTATGGTGTTTTTCTTCCAATGGGGTTTATATTCAGAAATAATGCTATTATTTCCTCTCGTTTAGTCCTTACTATGTCTTACCAAATGGCCAAGGATGACTGGCCCCTTTCTAATATTACGTGGCTAAAGATGAATATAACAAAGATAGTATATTAGTCCCTTGTTTTCATTCTCCTCCACGAACATACGATGTGTGGACTTTGAATTTGTCCGATGGGTCGAAAGCCCGCCTCCAAATCGCCTTGAGAATTAACTTATGACAAAATATGAGATTTTTTGATCAAGGCCTGAAGATAAGAGACTGCGCCGCCTCCACAGTCGCACAAGACGAGGTGGTTTATATCACCTCGAGAAGATATTGCGATTTTTTTTTTGTTTATCGCGCATTCTCCATTCTTTTACCCTAGATCATAAACAGCGTCATTTAAATCCAAAACATGGTGACTGCATTACGACTTGCAGTGCGACCTACTCTTCTCTATGCCACAACGGCTCTCCGCCCCTCCGTCGCCACATGCTTCGCCCGCCGCCTCCCCATACATCGATGGTACTCCCCC
This sequence comes from Calcarisporiella thermophila, assembly GCF_041956535.1. Taxonomy (NCBI): domain Eukaryota; kingdom Fungi; phylum Calcarisporiellomycota; class Calcarisporiellomycetes; order Calcarisporiellales; family Calcarisporiellaceae; genus Calcarisporiella; species Calcarisporiella thermophila. The sequence continues at coordinate 867,310 of NW_027192198.1, forward strand.
AATTCTTCGAACAACGAAAAGGTATAGGACCCTCTCTCCTTCTCCTCCTCTTGCTCCTCGCTCTCCTTTAATGTTTGTTCCGGGAGTTCTACGATAAATCTAACATCCAATCTTACTCATCAACCTCACCCCACAGGAAACCATAGTGAAGCTCCTTTACAACATCGGATCTCGAAAAGAAGTAGAGCAGTATCTTCGACATTTTTCCTCCGTTGAATCTCAGAAATTCGCCGTTATTAAAGTCGGGGGTGCAGTCCTTTCCGACGAGCTTGACACACTTGCCTCCGCGCTCACCTTCTTGAACCGTGTTGGCCTATACCCTATTGTGTTGCACGGCGCGGGACCCCAACTGAATCAGCTGCTAGAGGAAGCCGGGGTAGAGCCCCAGTACCACGACGGAATTCGGATCACGGACGCCAAAACGCTCGAAATCGCTCGGGGCGTCTTCCAGGAGGAAAACCTGCGCCTTGTCGAGGCTTTGGAGCGACTGGGTACCCGTGCTCGCCCTATTCCTGGAGGCGTGTTCACGGCTGACTATTTGGACAAGGAGCGGTATGGATATGTAGGCCGGATCACCCACGTCAACAAGGAGGCGATCGAGTCGAGCATCCGCGCAGGTGCCCTCCCCATCTTGACCAGTTTGGCCGAGACCCGTGCTGGACAGATCTTGAATGTGAACGCCGATGTAGCAGCTGGAGAATTAGCACGAGTCCTTGAGCCTCTCAAGATTGTATATTTGAACGAGAAAAACGGCCTGTATCATGGAGTGACAGGCAAAAAAATCGATGTGATCAATCTGGATGAGGTAATGCGCGAGTTCATATTTCGCGGTCTTCTGGCCGCACTCCGGCTCGTTCCTTCAGAAAATCAAGTCGCTAACTGTCTGTTCCTTCTCGTTGTCTATTAGGAGTATGAATCCCTTATGAAAGAGCCTTGGGTCAAATATGGAACGAAGCTCAAGATCAAGGAAATTAAGGAGCTCCTCGACCACCTTCCACGCTCCTCCTCCGTAGCCATCATTTCCGCAGGGCATCTCCACAAAGAGCTTTTCACTGACTCTGGCGCTGGAACTCTGATCCGCCGAGGCAACCGTCTCCTTCGCCATGAATCTCTCTCCGATGTAGATGTGGACCGGATGCGCCGCCTACTTCAAGAAGAGGATCCCCATGTAAAATCAGGCAACACTACCGTGGCCTCATACCTACAGCAACTGCGAGAGCAATCCTGCCAAGTGTACTGCGACGAGCCCTATGAGGCGTTGGCTGTGGTCACCCCGGGCAGAGTTGCGCGCCTGGATAAGTTTGTCGCCTCAAAAGCCGCTGTTCTCAACAATGTCACGGATAACCTGTGGAATCTATTGCGGCGAGACCACCCTCGCCTCGTGTGGACCGTTGACCAGTCCGACAAGAATTTGGCCTGGCATTTCGAGCGTTCGGATGGAAGCTTCACTCAAAATGGAAAGGCTCTGTTTTTCTACGGGATTACGGAGATCTCGGAGATCCAGGACATATTAAATGCATTTGCTGAGGATCAGCAGCTGTCAAGCATCGTCAAGCACTCGGCCGCGAAGAGGGCCAATCCTTCCGCCGCGCATGCCGGATACCACACCTTGGCACGCCATTCTCCTTTTAACACAAAGCGACAGTATTCCACCAGCACTCGTGCCAATAAACGCATAGGTTTAATTGGAGCGCGAGGGTACACCGGCCGAGAGTTGATTGCGCTGATCAACAACCATCCCAACCTCGAGCTTGCCCACGTCTCTTCTCGCGAGCTCAAGGGGAAGCCCCTTGAGGGCTATACCAAATCATCGTTGGAATACGAGAGCCTCTCACCACAAGACGTCAAAGCTTTAGAAGGCGTTGACTGCTGGGTGCTCGCGCTACCAAACGGCGTGTGCCGTCCTTTTGTCGACGCCATCGAGTCCATCGAATCGAACCGTCCTCTTATGGTAGACCTCAGTGCAGACTTCCGCTTCGATACTACATGGCAATATGGCCTCCCGGAGTTTCACCGCCAACACATCAGGTCCGCAACGCGCATTTCCAACCCTGGATGCTACGCAACCGGTGCACAGCTGGCCATAAAGCCACTGCTGCCCTATCTATCAGGAAACCCTGCCATCTTCGGAGTATCCGGCTATTCCGGGGCAGGGACAACCCCCTCTCCCAAAAATGATCCAGAAGTGTTACGGGACAATCTGATTCCATATGCCCTTACGGACCATGTGCATGAACGGGAGGTGAGCTATCAGCTCGGAAGGCAGGTGGATTTCACCCCACATGTAGCACCCTTCTTCCAAGGTATCACTCTGACGGTCAACTGCCCGCTCAGTAAGCAAATGACGAGTGAGCAAGTACGGCAGTTGTTCGAGGCTGCATACGAAGGAGAAAGATTAGTGAAGGTCGGAAAAGAAGTGCCACTTGTGCGAGATAATTCAGGGAAGCATGGTGCCAATCTGGGCGGATTTGGTGTCCATTCGTCGGGCAAGCGTGCTGTGGTAGTAGCCACTCTGGATAATTTGTTGAAAGGAGCAGCAACCCAGGCACTTCAAGTAAGTCCCAAGCATCCTAACTTTCCACCTAACCCGGCTTTAACTCTCCTTTGCTTCTCCTCTATCTCTTCCATCATTTCATAGAACATCAACCTTGCCCTTGGCTACGAGGAGCTTACGGGTATCCCGGTTTAAAGAACCCCAAAATTTTTCTAGTTTAATTGGCATTACGCAAAAACTATTAAATTACGAGATGAAGTAGGGCGAGTTGAAAAAAATATGATAGACAATTTTTTTAATATACTGTAATTTTTAAGGCTTCCTTTGAAGAGAGGGAAAAGAAGATACATGCTGAGCCTCTCTACCACCACGGGAAAATAAGCAAATTGAATGGTTTCTATTTCTATGTTATATTGATGATCCAAGCCACATAGTCGCATTGAATAGAGGTCGTAAGTGAGAAAAGATAAAAAAAGTTTGGTTCCAAGAGTTAAAAATCTATATTCTTAATGTCTGAAGCAACTGAGAAGAAATCTCCGACTCAACCCCAGCAGGGTGCGGACGATTTCGAGATTCCTGTGTCAAAGACACGCGAGGAGGTCTATCAATTTCTAGAGTCGCTCGACTTCTCGCACGATGAATCGCGCGATGTTGACGCTAAGGATGGAGGCGACCAGCATCCCCAAGCCGACCCGAATGAAATCTTAAGCTTTCTTGACGAGCTGGATTCCTCAACAATGCCAGCTGATAAAGTCAGGGAAGATAAACAAGCTGCAGCCTCTGCCGCAGCAGAAGCTATGGATGAAAAGAGACTACTGAAGGAAGAGGAGTATAGAAGATTAGAGGGAAAGGAGAAAGAAGCTGGAGGAAACGGAACCGAGGAAATATCAACAGGAAAACGGAAGGACGGGCGTACAAATTCTACAAGTTGGTTGTCGTGGGGTACGTCGGTTTTAGGGGAAGCATTTAAGCATACAACCAATGCGGTCGAGAAAGGATTCTCAGAGGGCGGGGCCGCCCGTTTGCTCGAAGAGAGATTGGGGTCCATCGTAAGTAAAGATTCCATTGGAAAACTGGGTAAGTACTTGCGAACATAACCACGAGTTACCCGTCCGGGCTCATTTTTATTCCTCCCAAATTTTTCACTGAAATACACAGGAACCAACATACATAAAATCACCAGTGAACTAATAGAAACTATTGCACCGCCCATAAGCGACCATGAGGTAATTCAAGTTTGGCTTGCGCATGACATGGTTGGATACATTGGGGTTGAAGCGCTTGTGTATCGTGAGTTTTCACGCGTGCTAGAGATGTCTCTAGAAGACAGCAACGTGGTTATCCGAAAGGGTAACTCACGCACCGTAGAGAGAGAAGTCGAAGACGACGCTGAGCGGCAACTCAATGCGTGCGATGGGTTTGCTGAGGCAATTAAACTCGCACAGGTGAGACGACTTAATCCCTACAATAGAGTTTGCGAGAATGGCGAATCACCAAACCAATGTACGTATTTTCCCCTCTAGGCTAACGTGGACTATTTGGTTAAAACTCACGGTGAGAGCTCTAATCCTCCCGAGCACCCACGGGACGTACCGAGTGGTGAAGTATCAGCAGGTGAACAGGATCCATATGCCAAGCTTCCGATTCATCGCTGTCCGGTATTCATTGCCTTACAACCCTGCTATACCACCCCCTCTGGCTTAGAGGGGGAGGCCTCTCAACTATTATTCTGCGTGCTACTAGTGGACACCGTCCATTCGATTCGTTTGTGCTGCTATTCCCAATCCATCCCGTCTAGCTGGCTTCTTATCCCCTACGAGAGCAATGAATGGGTTGAGGATAAGATGGTTGAGTGTATGCGGTTGGCCGTGCAGACCATTGCTCTAGATTACGTTTATGAACGAATGAAGCTGGGATCTTTGGCAGCAACTGTTGCTGGATATGAAACAAGGGAAAAAGAGGAGGTTGAGAAGAAAAAGGTAGTTGAGAAGGAAGAACCATCCGAGAAGAAAGAAGATGTCGAGAAGAAAGACCCTGAGAAGAAAGAACCTGAGAAGAAAGAGGAAGTTGAGCAGATACAAGGAGCTAAAAGGAAAGAGGGGGCTGGGAAAAAGGGGGGAGCAGAGAAGGGAGAGGTGGTCGAGAAGAAAGAGGGGGTTGGGAAGAAGGCGGGAGGTGAGAAGAGAGTCGAAGCGAAGAAGAAGGCGAAAAAATAATGGATTTTAACTAGATGGCAGGCGATTGACCTTTTATTATTCCTGCTTAATTCAATTTTTAGGATTATTTTTATTCTATTTCACAATTGTGTTTGTATTTTTCGTTTTCGTTTCTTTTTCCGTCTTTGTCTTTTCTTTATAATTCTCCTGCTTGGTGAATTATAAATAATATATATCTGTATACAAAGTTTCCATGAATATAATTGCTGCTCTTGACATTGCTTCCATAATACTCGAATATGAATACAGTATAATACTCTTTCATATTTCATTTAAGAACAACTCCGATTTTATGAATCCCTATTCTTGAACTCAAATCGTAGCAGGAGAAGTTAAACCTAAGTGCTATTGAAAAATGCGAATTCGAACTTCAAGCTATAAAGAAAAAAAATCTGAAAATAGAACTGAGCTGACTTTGAATATTAAATCGTTTCATGCATCCCATAATACAGGCACAGAATATAAATAAGCCTGCTCATCCAATTTTTGGAACCTTGTAAACATCAATAAGGGCGACCAATTATTTTGAATTTTGCTCGCAAAGATTCGTCTTTGGTTGAGGTTGTAAATTCAAAATCCAGACATCGTTCCGAGACTAACTGAGCGTTTTAAAACCATTGCTTGGACTCTGGGCATGAGAAGGAATGACCTGAGACGCCAACACATTATAAATGTCGCAAAGATAAAGAAAGAAATTTAGAATGGAATATTGACAGGATTTCGATGATGATTAACCTGATTGAGCTAGTAATCTTAACGAGAAATCGATTTGCCAATACTACTCTTATTCAAAATCAATTATTATTATGCTTAAAGGCATCTGACTAGCGAAAATTATCTTTTCGAAACTAAAATTCAAGACATTTCACAATGGGCCAGAGAAAAAGGGTCCTTTAAAACAAAAAGCAATTTTATTATAATGTTTTCAGCAAAAACAAGGAGTTTAGATGTTGGAAGGGTACAGCATCTACAGAAAGAAATTCGTATTAGTCCCGCAGCATTGAATTATGTGAAATAAAAAAAAAGAAAGCTTACCACACGCACGGAGGCACCGAATGCCCGTGGAGGAAGGTTCGACCTGAATTTCGCCTTCACGACGCCAGAGGTACCATGAGGACGCGTGACACGGCCCCAGATCACACGGATTTTCGATCCATTAACCTCACGCTTTGCACGGTATACGTAAGCCACACGCTTACCGAGGTAGAACTCAGCATCAGCAGCGGTCTTGAGGTTCTCGATCTGGAGAAGTGAGGTGTTGGGAGATTGGTTGCGCTTGGCACGCTTGAAACCGAGGACACGGCCCTTGGCGTAGAGACTAATGTCAAGAAGAAAAATAAGTCAGACAATTATACATTATAAAGAGCTAAGCGGATTCAGAATGGGACAAAAATGCTGATCTGGGGTAGATCAACATGCGGTGACAATTCTTAAAATGAAGATTATCATAACAAAAAATTCTATCCAGCAAGTAAATCATGCTTCCATGTCTCCATACCCATCCCATCCATCCATCCATCTGTAGAAAGTGCAAATTTGGATCCTTACCGAACAGGTTGAGCCATTTGTTCCTGTTATATGTCTTTGACTGATGAAAGAGGAAGGATCCAGCGTCTATGAATTTTGTTCTCTTTTGTCTCGACGACTTTGTTCTTGTGACGTCACAAAGCAGTCACACTGCCTTTAACAATACTCGAGGATCTCTTGAAAAAATATTAAAAAATAAGAAGCACCATGGTTGATCATGAAGATACGATGGCGGTTGACGAAGGTGAATCCATTCGTTATTTTTGAAAAGCCTTTATTCTTCATTACTAGGCATGTCCATTTACCTAATATGGTTGCTATTTCTAGTCAACCTCAGAGACGAGAAGAGAGAATCGAAGGAGGGAGAAATAAAGCGTAAAGGCCGAGGGTTTGGTAGTTCAAACGGTAAGTAGCTTAATCAGACGTTCAAATGGGGATGCTCTCTGCTGATCCCTTTTTGATGTACTTTTCAACGGTAACCATTAACAAATCCAATTTTATTTATGAGGGAAATAGATCGTCGTGAAGGAGTCAAAAGTTCAGACAAGTATGATACAATGGAGACAGATAGTACTTCTGAGGGTCGAGCACAGCGATGTACGTGTGTTTCACGTATTCGGATTGTCCTAGTAAACCATTCTTATCCAATCTGATCTTGAATAGCTATCGAAGGATGGATAGTCCTTGTAACGGGTGTGCATGAGGAGGCCACCGAAGAGGACATTATGGATCGTTTCGGTGAATTCGGGCAAATTCAAAACTTACATCTGAATCTGGACAGACGAACGGGTTTTGTTAAGGTATGACTGAATCGTATTAAACATAAAGGGCTTCTCTTCCTCTAAACTTTGACGGTTGGTAGGGCTATGCGCTTATTGAGTACGAGACATATAAAGAAGCCAAACTTGCAGTAGAGAGTACCAATGGGACACGGTTACTTGATAAAGAGATATCATGCGATTTTGCTTTTGTTCGGCCACCGCTCGCAGGTAACTACGAGCGACGAGGCCGAATGGCTGATAGGTTAGGAACTAGCATTAGACGACGAAGCGCAAGTCCCGGAGAAAAGTGAGGAATATGTAGGAGTTTATGCTATTGAGGAATTAATGCAGTAGATGGTTACGTTTCGATAAAATTTCTTTTACGTTGAGAGGAGATTTCCGTGTGTTATAGAAGTTTTTTGGTTCCTTTTCGTGTCTCTGTGGCTTATGCACCCTTTATTAATGAACTCGTTTTTTTACTCTTCTAAAATTCGGTTAAAATGTCCACTTCAAATCAACATCCTCCAAGCCCATTCAATTTGGAATCGAGAGAGGTAAATTCTCTTTTTACGCGATGAATGCCATCTTCAAGTGAATGAAGGGAAGATGACAGTTTAGAATTTCTCATTTCGGACTCTACCTACTTGCAGGTATCGTCTGATGAATTTGAATCTCTCAAACTTGTTCGCGCGTCAGTGCAAGCAGTTTCTCTCATGGCTAACAAAATGCTCAAAGATCTCGAGACAATAACGAAGAATTATGAGGCAATTGCTGGTAAGCTTAATTTGTAGATCCCAGGATGTTATGAGTCTCAACGTGGAATGATCTATAAATAATATAGAACTTAATGAGAGGTGGCGACCCTTTTTAGAGGGCAATAATCGATGATGTCTATTATATTCGGATCTGTACGGTGGTAAGTGTGCCACGTTTATCAACCTATATAGGTCGATATTTATCAGCAGGCACTGATTCATGAAAGTCGGCAGGTTTCCATAAAATTCACCTCTCTCCTCTAGGTTGTAATATTATCTTATAAAATATATTAGATAGAAATAAACATTGGTAAATATCATTAAAACGTCGCTATATTTACACGCAAGCGATATAAATAGTCTAATTTACAAATTCCTTTGATCTCTGTGAAAGATGTCAGGTCTCGTCCAACACACAAAAACTAGTTATAATTTTAACTGTCCCATTTTTCTGCGCGTCTTCTCTCCCCTTGAGAGGTAGTTCCACCCACGGTCGGAATATTCTCACTCGTCGCCCAATCTCCAGCTTTTCTAGTTCCTGTTTTTTTGAATTGGTTGATACAAAGTCTGTAGCAAACACGACATGTAGAATGTCCTCACATTCGCCATTTGTTGAGGGAGCGTTTGAGTTCTCTTGGAGGCAGAGGCAAGAGACCAGGTCAAATTCACTACGTTTTGCAATGATGCTCACAACGACTGAGCTGTTGGGAGAGGTTACACCTTGACTCTGAGCTCGCATTCGATGAGCCCATATTGCATGCTCCGACCTTTCGGCTGATATAAATCCTATCATTTGCTCTGCATATCCTCCGCTCAGATATTGCGTCTTTTTTCGGTGGGGAGACCATTCATTTCCGGTGATCTCTTTATTTTCTCTACTCGCTTCTTTGGTTGCCTCAGGTAATCTTATACTCTTTATCCATTGCGAAGGACTAGTGGTTGATGGTGGAGAGGAGTGAAAGGTACGAGGCTGTTTGAGTAGGAAAATCGAGGCGAAAGGTGTGTGGGAAGTACGAGAATTGGTAGTCTGGGGAGGTGTTTGTGGGGTCTGACTCGCTGGGACTTGAGTTGACACGACCGCAGGTTCCTAGTCATAGAATGAGGGTCAGGGACACCGCTTTAATCACGGAATAATTACAAAATAGAAATATTACAGATTTTGGGTTGGAGGATTCGTCATTTAAGAATACGTCTGAAAAGTCATCTGAAAAATCGTCCTCGAAGATATTGTCTAAGGAATATGCGTCAAGATGCACCTACACAAACCATAGGTTATTGGAAAATAGTATTACAGGAGATAAACTGCTCATTAAACCTCAGCCATATTAGATGAAGAGCCGCATTCGGCTTCCTCGATGATATCAAACACTCTATCACTTTTCGAGTCAGGAACAAGTGTTATGATTGACGCACTCTCGACATCCTATCAAACATAACGCGTATATATTACAATGAATTGCTAGTTAGCAGTCCCGAGAATTGCTTTACTAACGTCATGATTCTCTTGTTTCCTTCTTTTTCCAAAGGGAATAGGGAGGGTAGGAGGCTCTATAATAAAAATTAAAGATTATCTAATGAATCGATTGAACTAGCCGTTAGAGAAAATCATTCACCATCAGCGACAGTAATTTCATCCTGATTTAAACTTGGGTATCGTTTTGTCAGAGGTGACGGAGCTGACGGTGGTGACGAGCATGGATCTTCAATATCCATATCGTCTTTTTCTTGTACCGCAAAATGGAACAAAGGAGGTTGCGTGATGCCATACCCTCCAGCATTATTTGTATTTGCTGTCGTTAAATGTGGTGGCGATGGTGCATTTTGTGTATTAAGGTGCGATATACCCCTAAATTTATTCATAGTAGCTCAAAAGAGATTCAAAGGATCAAGTTGGAGTCAGGGTCATAGTAATATCGGAAGTATGAAATATTTCTGCAATATGGCCAGTCACAAATTAAACACCTTTAAGGTTGTCAAGGAAAGTTACAAAAATAACTCTGTGGCAAGACTACTCTCCAACGTCTCCTCATCTTCTCTTACCATTGAAACCCATTTTACGTTGAATTGTTGTCAATTTGAATACATTAATTCAAGGAGATCTAGTGGATATATTACGACACTATGCAAGAAGAACCCAGAGTTAATGATCAAGAAGGCAATCATGGGTATAAAGTTAAAGACAAAAACGATCATGAGCATGGAAAGCGGAATTGGGTTGATACTGCAATAGAATATAACTACACAAAAAAAACGGAAGGTATGCCTGTTAAAAAGCGAGTTAAGGTTATTAGTGATGTGGAGAGGGGCAATTCAGTTCCAGAATTGAATGAGTATAAGCCTGTAACGCTCATCAACCCGAGCAATGGAACCAAAGGATCGGAGCTGAACACTGCAACATCTTTGGTGCGGGTGGATGAGAATGCTAATTCTAAGCAGAATACTAGTGCAGATGTTGAAATGTTATCAAAAGCTGAGATTAAATTAGATCAGAAAGAAGATCGACCGAGCATATTAATATCCTCTAGTTCCAACACTGATAATATTGAAAATACAAGATCCGAAAATGCAGCTGAGCCGGCTAACAAAGATGTTTCTGTTGGACAAGATAGTAGAAGTAATACTGATATCCTACCGGAGAAACGCTCAGTAGGCGACCGACCCAGTTCTATTCCACAGCAGAAAGTGGATAGTGTACCGTCCTCTTCAAAAAAGACTTCAAAAGAGCAAGGGGAAAAACCTGATGATGATGCAGCAATTGCAAAAACTGGAATTTTTAAGGGCAAGGCCTTGCGCCTTCGACACTCCAAAGAAATTGTACTGGAGAATGTCAAGAAATATCGGCCGTGTAAGTATATTATTATTACCATTTAAATCATTGATGAGAGTTTATCACTACCTATATCCTTAGATTTTGTATCGTCAGCTGAGGCGGATTCTGAACCTGCAACCCCGCAATCTCCTGCATCACTGAGAGATGCCCTCCCTGATATCCCTATTGTCGCAATCGAATACCCAAGAACCCAAGAAAAGTAACTTATTTATAATTGACTCGGTATTTTCTAAAATTTGAATATATCTCATGGCTTTTTTTATTTTTAGCTTCGCTCTACTTAAGCCAGTCACCGGCACTAAGAGCCAAGACGAAGATCGACATGAATATAACCCTCTCGTAGACATTGTTCGCACTGCGGAGTTCCTTGTTGAACATTATACAAATGCTTCGCAAAAAACCCTCTTTGGCGATGAATCACAAGGCATTCTTCGCAATCTTAACAAATTCAAAAATCGACGCGATCTGCCCAATTTTCTTGCATCAGTTAAAGAGTTCAATAGGGTTATGCGGAAGTTGAAGGATGATGGGAGTATACGCGCGAATTCAAAGGTTGTAGCGGCGCGACCGCCACATGACCTGGTTCGCCATGTCCTTTTTCAAATATACTCTAGAACCGTAGCACCGCAGGCTGATCGCCTAAATGATTACAAAGGTAGATAATAATTGGTAGCCCATTTGCATTGTACTCATTTTTACAATTTCTTCCCCCTACTAGCCTTTTCGAACAATGTCTATGGCGAAATCCTTCCCATTTTTGTTGATGAGCTTATTGAGAGAGCCGGAATCACTCGCAATTCCGTCTTCATCGATTTGGGGTGTGGTACCGGAAACGTGGTATTACAAGTTGCAGCACAAACCGGATGCGAGGCATACGGCATTGAGATCCAACCAACCCCAAGCAAGCTAGCAATGCTCCAGCTAGAGGAGTTTTTGGCTCGTATGCGGTATTTATTATATATATGGCTGAGTTTGCTGGTATGTTCACTAAATCGGTGATTTATGGTTCCTCCCCTAGGGCTTATCGCCTCCAGCACGGTACTGTTCGCATTTGGCAGGGCGATTTTCTTGACCATTCTCAAACCACGTCTATCCTTTCCCGTGCCGATGTAGTCCTCGTCAACAACTACGCCTTCGACGCAGAGCTCAATCAAGCACTTCTGCAACGCTTCCTTGACCTGAAGGAAGGCTGTCGTATCATTTCACTCAAATCATTCGTCTCCATTCATCACCAAATAACGGCTAGGAATATTGATGCAGTGGAGAACATATTAAGGGTTAAAGAGCATCCCTACTGGACACAGTATGTGAGTTGGACCCACAACGGGGGGATGTATTATATACACACGGTGGATAGGGGACCATTGAATCGATTCTTGGAAAGAATGCGAGGGGGTAGGACAAGATCCTAGTGTATATTTATTTGTCTTCTTTATAATTATTATTTATGAGCATTTCAGTTTATATTTGGGTTTATTTTTCTTTTTCCTTTTATGTAGTGTTTTAGTTAATGGAGTTGTAAATTTTTAGACTTAATTTGAGACGAAGCTTTTTATACCAGATTTTCATCCTCTGTGCTGTCGAGGTGAGCTAGGATAATTTTGCAGTTTGTCATGTGTATAATGCCACGAAGTTTCCCGACCAGTATCTTTGAAATGCCAAACTTGTAGTTGATCTGGTTTTTATAAATTAAACCGAACTTGGACTTCGATATCAAAAGGAAGCTTGGAGAGCCCGAATAATTTTTATGCCAAAACTGCTTTAGGGCAATTGTTCCTTGTCGTCCAAAAAAAATAAATATTGCTACAATTGTTATTCATTAGTTACTATGTTTTAATCATTGCTTGATGTGAAAATTGTACCGTTAACCGTTGTATTTACGACAATTTTATTTCAGAAACTTGCAGACAATGATGACTGCAATTGCACGATAATATCCTTTATTTGTACAAACGTTAATATAGATATGTCTCAGAATGGCATTTGCCTATATTACACCCCATGTTGAATAGCTCATTGAAATTATTATCTTCATGGAGTGAGCTTTACTTTTCTTTCACTTTTTAATCTCTTTTTGTTTTATCTCATTCAAACCAAATTATCTGTTTATCCAAAAATCCCAAGATAACTTACTATGTGGACTATACCCCTTTTGTTTCTATCCTTTTTGACGGTAACACGGGTTGCTTCGCTCCGTATTATACGGCAGGAGGTTGTTGCAGCTGAGGATGCGGGTGCCAAGAATGCTACACTTCCACCCGACACACTCAAACTAAATTTTTCAGACCCATCTCTACAAGAATCGGAGGCTTCAAACCAGGCCCTGCTGAATTTAACAACTCCAACTCGTAAAAATTACCTGCTTTCCGCAATACAGAGTATACCAGATGATCCTGATCATCAACCTATTAATGATGTGCAAAAGACGGCACTGCAGAAATACTGGAAGCTCACGGTGGCAGCATATAGCTTCTGGCTAAAGCCTGGTCCTTTCAAATGCTTTTTCTATTGCCCGGATTTCAAAGAAACTGTTATTATCGATAGATTTATCGCTCAGCCCCTTGGTGTTAAAGGTTACATTGCTAGAGACGATAAGCGAGGTGTAATCTGGATCTCATTTAGAGGGATCTTCTCACCACAGCAAGCTATGGCTGCTGCAACTTGGGTTCCCATTCCGTTTGGGCGGAAAGCTTTTGGGTCATTAGTTCATTCAGGTAGAACATATATATTTATACCACGGTCAGAGTTAATTCATGTTATCCAATTTAATCCATCGCTTTCTTCAATGATTTAGGTGCCTATTTCACTTGGTTGAATGCAAAGGACACTGTTTTGAAGGCATTGAAAGATCAAATGAGCAAATATCCGGATTACGATATCGAGATTTTGGGTCACAGTTTAGGTGCAGCGACTGGCACCATATGTGCGGCTAGCTTAATAGATAACAATGTTGTCAAGCCGGAAAAAATATTCCTTATTGCGTTCGGTGGACCACGTGTTGGAAACTACGTTTTCGCAAACCACTATGGGAAGGCTTTCTTTTCTAAGCGAATAGTGAACAAGAGAGATCCTATACCTCATGCTGCTCCCATGATATTATTTAAGGTGAGCTGCAGCGTGAAACAAGCGTGAGGTATCCCTTCTTCTCAAATCCTTCGATTTGCATTGATAGCATTTCCCACATGAAATATTCGTAAGTCCTTCCGGAAAAATAATCCAATGTAAAGACGGGGAGGATTGGAAATGCTCAAAGGGTCTGCCACCTCTTCTCTATAACCCAATGGATGTAAGCTTATCGACACCAGGTTTATAGATTTCTTAACTTGTACATCTTTTTTGACAGTTTTTCCCTCTATTTTTAGCACTTTGGTTTCCTAGGGGTTAATATTGTCTTGAATGTGGCAGAGACCTTCCGTCTCTATCCGGGTCTACAAGAGGCTGCTGACGCAGTCAAGGGTATGTTCGATTCAAAAAATCCGTCTTCGCTTCGCCGACTTTTTTTTGGATCCTAGGAGTTGATATCTCGCTTTCATTTACTTCAAATACTTCACAATTGAGAAAAGGCGTTTCCCCATGCTATCCTCCGACTATCTCTAAAATTACTCTATTTCTATGTCGAATATAATAAAGGGATCATAGGAATCAAACTTCATAATAATTAATAAATAAGATAGGAATCCAAGGTAGCAAGGAGAAAAAAAAAAGAAACAAGAGAAAGGGTAGAGAGGATACTATTTCCCTCAATTAACTATAGCCTGGTATATTCTCAAGCGGAAATGATATGGGAGCCTCTTGGATCGCAGTTCGGTAGGAGGGTAGTCGCATTAGTATATTATGGTCATATGGTCGTATTGGCCTTTCTTGGGGTTGTTCTACCGTTTGTTCCCCTAAGGAATAAAGCGGTGTTTCTGTAGCAGAGGGGTAATAAGGCAAAGTTCCAAAGCTTTCATCGTAGCTCGGCAATTCACCACATAACTCCTCTGTACGAGCAATAATGGATATAGGGAGGGAGACACAAATTTGAGAGCAAAGTTTGTCTTTGTTCTGGAGTGTGATAAAGAAATTCAGCTCATGACGTATACGAATCAGAGAAATGGTGCAATCATAATGGGCGTATTTGGATGCTGTAGGGATATTTACTTCGAGAGTTTGTTCCCAGGATTTACAGCTGCTAATTTGGAGAAATCTAGAGGGGTCCACTTCAACAACACGCAAAACTAATTCAACAGTATGTGAGTTGTTCTGTGCTCGCATGGTGATACGCTCAGTGAGCGTGCAAGCAATATTTTTCACCCTCAACTCCTGGCAGAGCATAGTAAGCCTTAGGGTAATAGGAATTTTCCCGCCTAATTCATATGTATTCAAAGGTAGGTCGATCTCATATGCCACTTTATCCTTCCATTGATTTTCATACAGGATACTTTGGGTCAACTCGTTTGAACCAATCACTGGAACCCGAACAACCCTTAAGGGGAGTTTGGCCACTAAATTAGAGAATAAGCTTGGTCGTTCAACTACAGCTTTGAGCCGATACCAAACATTGGCACCACGATTAGTTTCGACCGTCTCTGGAATTGACCCAGGAATTCTTAATTCGAAATCCCAGGAATATTTGCCTTTAGCCAGATTGTGGTAGCGATGCGGCTCTAAAAACACCCACTCATGCTCCAAGACCGTCTTCTCTTCACGAAAGAGTAAATATACTTGATGCGATTTATCCTTAGCTATCAATAGAATAATCAGTAGAGCATTAAACAAAAAATACCTCAATGTGAGAACCCATTTACTCAAGAATCCGATTGTCACCTTCTTTCCATTCAACTTTCATTTTTCCGTTACATTGCAGTGTCACACTTTTCACCTTCATAGGTTCGTCCAAAACCATAACTAATTTTCCACGAAGAAGAGCACCAGCAGCTTCGGCTTCTGAACCTCTCAATATCACATCCTGACTATCAATGAGGATCTCAATGTGGGCATTGGAGGAACTAAACATGAGAACTATTATTGATAAATTGGTGTGCAATAGCTAAAGGTGGTGATGAGAATTAGTTATCTTATTAAGCTCAAGCGTGATACTGAGAGATTTATATCCAAAACGGTACTAGAAATAATTTTTAATATTTTCAGAGTAGTACGTCTGTGAGGAGAGTTAAAGCACGTGATACTAATTGATAGAAGTCCGTTCCAAAAAAGAAATTTCGAATATAATGCAATATTTCTTTGATTTCTTTGATGGCCTAAGCTGATGTATAGGCAGAGTAAGCTCGGAAGTTCACGTCAAACCCAGTTTACTTGTGCATTAAAGGTAATAATGGATCCAAGTGGTCCGTCTTTCGCCTTATGGACATTCTGGAATAGCTTAATAAGCTTTAATCCGAAAGAAAGAAATCGCGTTTTAAAAAAGTATGCTTTGCTATTTTACTTGGTATGGCCAGGATAAGCATCTAAATGTGCTCGAATTACTACGTATTGGTAATATACTACCTCTCTCCTTACTAGAAAGTAAGATGGCGTTTTATTTGTTCTATTTTTCCGATCCTTTATTCTCCCATATCAAAATAGCTTGCTATCCAGTATTCTTCTGGTTGTGTTTGCGAGTCAATCCAGCATACACCATCACTTAACAGAGTACCCTTTGGATATGCAGAGTGTCAGTGCTGAGCTTCTGTGCTCTATTCTGTTAAATATACTCACTAATGCATCTGCGGTTCGATCATCTATCCATCCCAACTTCTCTTTTACCATCTTATATGTAACATAGCCATGATTCTATCATTAATTTCTCAAGAACATTATTAGAATGTCCTCACAATATATGGCCGTGATAGTTTACCTGCGCTAATGCTAGCACTGCAGTCTGATCTGTATTCAACTCCCTAGGTACGGATCGCACTAATCTTCGATTTGCAATTTTGATGAGCTCGAAGCCGTTTCCTAGAGGTCTTAGGGTCTTAATAGACCTAATAATATCGTCACTACACGAGTCTCAGTTGCATAAGTGTAGTTTGCAAAATAGCTAAGAGATAGTAATCTTACTCTCCAATTTCCTGTGCATGTCGCCCTCGCATTTTGAGAATTCTCTTTTTTAACTCTTCAAATTCTATCAGTCCACCATTACGTGAACGCGTCGCCAGACAAACTTCGACGATCTGAATTCCTAGTTCATAATAGAAGTCGCCTACTCCTAGCAATTCAGCCCAAAATCCTTTGTTTGCTATCGGAGGTAAACTGTTATTAGTCACTTGGGCACTGAAGAAGGTTATTGACAGAATTAATATACAAGCTAGAGGATCTACGCCAACATTTCCACACATCCGCTGGAAATGCATACGGAAAACGGGATCTTTACGGATATCTTTTTTATATTTGCGAGCAAAATCCTCAAGGTGGGAGCGAAAAATTTCAAGCTGCTTCTTGAGCTTGTATCAACAACGTTAAAGTTAATAAAGAAATATCTTGATGCAAGTAAAAAAGAAGAATTTACCTGCTCTATTTCAGTAGCAGCAAGCTCATTTCCGATCTCTTTATATTTTTCCTGTTGATCAATTAAAAGATGTCAGGGTAATAAGAATAAAACATAGATTAGGTAAGAAGAAAGAATTCACACTAACATTGGCATTTTTCTGGCGCACAAGACCAGCTACTCCTAGTCCGCGTCGTCGCATGCTATTAGAGAATTATAATATAAAAAAACGGTCCTTGAAATTTAAGCCTTGTCCCAGCTAAAAATGTTGCCTAATACTCGAATCAAGATATCTCAGAGCGACCATTTAACAATTTTCTGATTTACACTATTTTCGTGATGATAACAGCAGTATGTGCACATATTTCCAATATGGTATGACCTGCTGAGGCTGTCCCTCGTTACGCTATTGTGGAAGAGCTCTTTTAGACAATCTAATAACCTATTATTTTTGAAATTGGCACTGCCCCAAGTTCAATTTTGTCGGCATGTGCCCGCATAACTCTGCCACCGAAATTTTTGCCACTCTAGATTTAAAGACCCTAGATCTTCGGATTTGTCCTTGAGTCGCTATAGCACACTCTCCTCCTTCCTTTGCTGCCCTAACCAATGTCGCAAGTCCGACTTACCCCTCGTATCCCGCGTGAAATATCGCTTGGTCGTTTCAAGAATTTCATTTCACCAGATGCTTTCGGTGATGTCAATCTCTTCTCTGTCTTGTACAAGCATCGCACAAATTCCCCATTCAATATCGATCTGAGCGTGTATTCGGTTCCAGAGCTGGCCCGCATCTCTTTTGAGGAAGCTGTAAAGCAGGAGTATCACCCAACGCGAATTGGAGCTCGGTTCGGACCCACTTGGGTAATATATGCTCCTTTTTGAAATTTAATAATGTTATGGAAGCATTCAAATCCTCTCATTATAGTCAACTCATTGGTTTCGTGTTAACATCAGCATTCCAGATGACTGGGCTAGTGAGCCCGTTTGGCTCCTCTGGGATTCTTCAAATGAGGTTCTTATTTGGTCTGCAGAAGGAATACCGCTTGCCGGCCTAACAGGAACTGAGAGCCCCCGTTTTCTTCATCGCGAATTTCAAATTACATCGTGTGCTAAGGGAGGTGAAAAGCTCACTATTTACGTTGAAATGGCATGTAATGGCATGTTTGGCGCAGGCGCATCCATTCCCGGAATCCCTGCAAGCATCAATATACAACCTCCTGACGAAAATAAATTCTTTACATTGGATATGGTGGACCTTGTGGTACCACGACTGAATGCTTGGGACCTATTATATGATTTTGATATCGTGAGACAGGTGGCCCAAGACTTGCCTGCTGATCATCCTCGCTCTGCAGAGGCTATAGTTGCTGCTCATGAGATAATCAATTCATTTGACGTGGACGATCCGATCACATCCATACCTGAGGCACGAAAAGTAGCTCATGAGTTTTTAAGTGCAACCACAAGTGAACGTGGGCATCGGATCAATGCGATTGGAAACTGCCACATAGGTAAGTGGTGACTAGCCGAATATATTATTAAATTCAGTTCAATATTTTCCGTTGGAAATAGACACCGCATGGCTTTGGCCATACGATGAAACCAAGCGTAAAATTGCACGCAGCTTTGCCCGACAACTACGGTTGATGGAGCAGTATCCTGAATTTAAGTTCACAGCATCACAAGCGCAGCAGTTTGAGTGGTTGGATGAGCATTACCCAGCTCTATTTGCCCAAGTGAAAGAAATGGCAAAAGCTGGTAAATTCTTGCCTATTGGCGGGGTAGGACATCGATCTGTTTTCAGGAGCCCATTCATTTATTTGTTAACGAGACACTTAATCTCTAGACTTGGGTAGAAATGGACTGCAATGTTCCGAGCGGAGAATCTTTTTGTCGCCAGTTTCTCCATGGGTACTCTTCAAGACTAACGAGATATCCTCAATTGCTTACTCAACTCTCGCAAATTTAGACAACGCTATTTTGAAAAAGTATTCGGACATCGTTGTAAAATATTTTGGTTACCAGACACCTTTGGATATTCTTCACAGGTATAATCTTCCCACCGCCGCTCCCCTTCGCTCTAAATTTCTTTTCTTAACAAATAAGTTATTTGTCATTTGCATGTAGCTCCCCCAGATTATTGTGAAATCCGATATGAAATATTTCTTTACCCAGAAACTTTCGTGGAATAATATAAACAAGGCAAGCATTCTATCAGACCGTTTTTAATATCAATAGGCACTAACACTTCAAATGGTTTAGTTCCCAAACACCTCTTTTTACTGGGTTGGCCTTGATGGCTCCAAGGTACTTACACACATGGCTCCTGGTGAAACTTATGAAGCACAGTGTACAGTTCAGGAGCTGCTAAAAAGTGTGCGTAATAATCGAGACAAAGAGTATAGTCGCCATAGCCTTCTTCTTTTTGGAAATGGCGACGGAGGTGGTGGAGCTCTCCCAGGAATGTTAGAGCGCTTGAGGCGATTACAAAACTTAGACCCATTGCCTCGCGTGGAAATTGTATCAGTGGACGAATTTTTTGAGAGATTGGAAAAAGAGTCCAGAGAGTTAGTTGCTTGGAAAGGCGAGCTGGTAAGAGTTCTTTTAAACATCTCTAACTTCGATGAAGCTTAACTTATCTTCCACAAGTACTTTGAGCTCCATCGTGGTACTTACACGACCCACGGTCACATCAAATGGTTCAATCGAAAAATTGAACTTCTTTTGAGAGATGCAGAGTTCATAGCTACCATACTCAGCTGCAAAGATACTTCTCACAACTATGAGTATCCCCGAAAGGAACTGGAGCGTCTATGGAAAATAATTTTGCTGTATTCATTTTTTTTATAACATGTCTTTTTCAGGCTATTAATTCAAAACGCATGCTTATAGGAATCAATTTCACGATGTTCTCCCTGGATCTTCAATAGAACTTGTCTATAAGGATGCTCGCCGTGTGAGTATTTGCTGCGTATCCACTTCAAATCTATATATTGATTAGTATGCACTGGTTTAGCTCTATCACGATGCTCTTGAGAGCGGCACCAGGCTCCGACACCAGCTGCTCTCTAAACTATTAAGTCTCAGCTCTAAACATTCCTCCAGTAGTGTGGATAGAGGAATCTTAGTGCTCAACACCCTATCCTGGCCTCGTACTGAACTCGTCCGGGTGCGTGGCATTGAGGGATTGCCTCAGTACAGCACAGATGGCAAAGAGGGATATGCCCTCATAAATGCAGCAGTTGCTCTTGGGTCTAGTGGAATAAATAATATGGAAATTGGAAAAGTGGAGCCTGTTCATGGTAACTAGTTTAGAAAATCCCAGTTCTACTCTAGTCTAAACCAATTTTTACCACAGTTGAGGAGACTGAAGACGGCGTCTTATTGCTCCAAAACATGTACATTGCAGCTAAATTCGATTTAAAAGGACGGCTGATAAGCCTGAAAGATCTCAAGATAGAGTAAGTTACAAAGTACAATGTTGTTTTTTGTAGATTGGTTTAGATCAATTTTTTTCACTCTAGCCGTGAGTTGATTGTGGAAGGCAAACCAGGAAATATTTTCAAGATCTTTGAAGATATTGTAAGTGTATCTCAATTAGATTATTTGGTCCAATTTGCTAATCCTGCTATATTGGTTCTCCTAGCCCCTCTATTGGGATGGTAAGAATCTTATCTTTTATTCCGATTTCTTAATAAGTATCAACTGACCTGATTCGCACAATTTACTCAACTATACCACAATATAGCATGGGATGGTATGTTTCCATATTCTTAGCCATTTCTACTTAAGCTAAACTCCTTCCTGTTTTATTGTAGTTGAAATATATCACATGGACAAATATCGCGAAGTGTTCGAGGGACATATACAGGTAATCATATATTACTCTGCAGAAACAACAATGGAGTTAATGTCTCTTTGTATTTCACACTGTATTAGATTAATGAAAGGGGTCCGCTTCGTGCTTCCCTCGAGCTGACGCTAAAAATATCAGAGCACAGCTCAATTAAACAACTGATTGTTCTAACAGCGATTTCGCGACGGTTGGATTTCGAGACAGTGATCGACTGGAATGAGAATAGGAAGTTTTTGGTAGGATGATAGTAAAAATAGAGGATTAAAAAGTGGAGGCTAACTTGATTGCATCAAATCACAGAAAGTGGAGTTTCCCTTTGACATTAATGCCGATTATGTATGGCCTTCATATTGCATTTTTAGCCTTTTTCTTCTAACCACTATGACTGCTGACAGGCCACGTACGAAACCCAGTTTGGCCACATTGAGCGGCCAACCCATTTCAACACCACCTGGGACGCAGCGAAATTTGAAGTATGTGCTCATAAATACGCGGATCTCTCAGAGTATGGTTATGGAGTTGCCCTCTTTAACGATTGCAAGTACGGCTATGCAACTCATGGCAACACAATGCGACTCTCTCTCCTACGCTCCCCCAAAGCTCCAGATGCGAATTCAGATATAGGTAGGCACTTTGTGAACTATGCAGTGTATCCGCATGAGGGGCATTTCATGCAATCCGATGTGGTGAAGCAAGCCTATCAGTTTAATGTCCCTCTCTTGACGATGACGTGCCCCAAGGAGGTGGCTGAGAGTATCACTCCAACTTCATATTTCTCCATACATGGTGCGGATAATATCTTGCTTGAGACCGTTAAGATGGCCGAAGATTCTCAAGAGGTTATATTGAGATTGTATGAGGCTTATGGCGGAAAAGCTGTAGCTTATTTGAAAAGGTACTGTTTTGCCGCTAATGGTTTTCCTGTATTATTGTTGACTTCTGACATACGATTATACTAGTGCGCTTCCTGTAAAGCGAGTGTCCCTTTGCAACATCATGGAGGACGAAGAAGTAAGCTTGACGTATACTTCAGAGCAAGGCATAAAACTTATGTTCAAACCTTTTGAACTATTGACGTTGAAGTTGGTTGTGAAGGATTAACATTCCTTTTACCTCATTTATATATAAAATCGTAGTATTTTATATTTATTTTTAGTAAAAGCTACTATTGTTAAATGATGAGGAATTCCAAAATTCCCAAGAGTTCCACGCCAGATTATGAGTTTCTAATCAGGTGTTTTTTTTTTCAGCTATTCACACTAGTATTCATTAGCTACCTTTGCTTTTTCGGCCTGCAATTTTAATGAATCAGGGGCATCCATTGAATCCATGAACACGACCTCAACAAAATGGATTTTATCGCGCTGTGTCACTGCTTTTTTCATTGCCTCCTCTAATTCTCCGCGTGTCTTAACCACACATTGCACTCCGGCCTGGCCCTCTTGAGCACCAAAGTACTCCAATGTTTTGACATATTGCCAAGGATGGATATTGTTGTATTTGCGGTTCTCTCCATGAATCAGTTTCTCGATTGTATATCCGCCGTTGTTCAACAGCACGATCACCGGTTTAACTCCATAACGCAACATAGTTGACACCTCTTGTGCCGTGAGCTGGAACGAGCCGTCACCCACCAGTAATATAATCTGCCTTCCATGGGGTTCACCGGCCTTACAGCACCCAAGACAGGCACCGACGGTGTACCCGATGCTCCCGAACAATATCTGACTCACAAAGGTAGCTCCATCTGGGAACTTCGTAGCTAGTGCTCCAAATACTGCAGTGCCTGTCTCGGCGAGAATAATATTATCTTTGTGCATAAATTCTGAGAGCTGGGGCCAGAAATAGCGGTGGGTGATGCCGTCTGTGGACGAGCCTGGTTCCTTCTCTAAAAGAATGGGGCGATCGAACGTACATTTACGAGGAGAGATACGTTTTGCTAGAGCTGGAAGTAGCTCGTGCATGCTCACGCGATCGTAGAGTGCATAAAATACTTTTGTATGATCACTATGAAGCTCTATGGTTCGGTTCATTCCAACATGGTAGCTGAAACCTCCTGTATTAAAGTCACTATCGTTGGAGAAGCGTATGCTTTAGAGATTAAAAGATGTAACATACAAATAACATCGTCAGTTGTTTAAATACCTGCGAATTGCTCCAACATTTAAAACTAGATCTGCTTTTTTGAATTCCTCAATCACCGCCGGCAGACTCGTCTCTCCAGAGTACACTCCGCGGAACTGTGGGTGTGATTCGTCAATAGCACCCTTGGCAAAAGGAGACGCGAAGAACGCTAATCCCGTTCGCTCCACCAACTCGGTCGTTTCCCGGATTACTTTATGGCGAACTACGCAGCCATCCACGAGTATAACGGGGTGTTTTGCCTTCTCAACCTCTTGCAAAATTGCTTCCAGAGTTGCTTCAAACTCTTCAGAGGTACATTGCTGTTTTTTCTTGAGAGGTAGAGGTTGCATATCAACAGTGATCTTGTGAGAAACGACGTCGGTCGGGATGGACAGGTAAACTGGAGATTAGTCGGAAGAGATGACAAAAAAAAAGATTAGGCTCATGTAATTATATGACGAATATCTTTCTGCTCCATTTCTATTCCAACTTACCCGGCCGAACTTTCTGGACGCACGTCGTCAGCACGCGATCGATAGTCTCAGCTGCGTTCTCTTGAGTGATCATCCCATTAGCCACAGTGATTTCTTGGTACATGCGCTCATAGACGCGGAAATCTGAATTGCCAAGGGTGTGGTGGAGAAGCGCACCGTGTGCCTGTAATTTCGTTGAAGGTACGCCGACAATATGAACTACGGGAACCAGCTCAGAAAAGCTGCCGGCCACAGCTGCACAACTCCCGAGTTCTCCAACCCCAAATGTTGTTGATAGTGCTGCAATACCGTGGATACGCGCGTATCCATCTGCTGCGTACCCGGCATTCAGCTCATTTACGCATCCAACCCAATTCAAATCTTTGTCGTCTTCAACTGTGTGCCGTAAATATTGATTAGCAAGTTTGGAGAATCAAAAGTCTATATTGTTAATATTACTGTAGTCCAAGAAGCCTAGCGAAAAATCCCCAGGGACCCCAAATACATCCTTGATACCGAGCTCCTTGAGACGTTCCAAGAGATACTCTGCAATAGTTAGCGTTTTAACGGCCATTGGTAATGAGGCACTGTGAAATTAAGAAAGTTAGGCAAGGGAGATTTTGAGAAGCGAGGCGCACAGCCTTGAGAATATACCTTTTAGCTTTTAATGTTTGTGGGTAAAATTACAATGAATTCAGAAGAGTAGAATGCGAGAATTCGTTAATAGAAAACGCCCTTTTTAATTCTCCTTTTTATCGGCGGCAAAATTTAACGAAGACAGTCACTTGGACAAACGTCATCGGTTCTGAGTGCAACCACACCTTTACTATTCCATTTATTGCAATCATTTTTACATTTTTTATACGAATATCCTTGCCGTGATGTCACATCACATCGAAGGCGATCTTTACATTCGAACGCTTACAAATTATCTGAGATCCAATATACGCCGATTGCTTGGCGATGACGCGACTTTTTCAAGCAGAGACGATCGACAGCAACAGAATGTACATAAATTCCTTTCGTTCCTTGATATATCTGCTGCTACGAGAGAAAGCCCCTCATCAACATCTACAAAATCGTCACAATCAAGACAGGTTGATTCTGTCTCGCGCTCCGCGATACTCACATTAGATGCTACACAGCTCTACTATTTGCTTAGTCGATTTGAAGCCCTAGGATTCAATATCGGAGATGCTAGACTTAATTCAGACGATAGAGGGAGAACTCTCGCGGAAGATATCGTTCATCGACCCAGGTCACGAAGCCCATCCTGTTCATCGATTGACTCTCGGCGCTCATCCATGACCACTGCATCTATTTTATCGAGTTGGAACTGGTGGTCATCAAGCAATGCTGATCGCCAGACTAAATCAACCATAGAAGATGAAATTCGATATATTTATAACGTGTTCAGTAAATTGCCTGGAATACGACTATTATTACACCAGCATCCGAATGCGCGAAGAATTGCTAAATTCGATTCCCTCCCTGATGAAGTTGTCCTATCGCTTACCACTTTCGCTTCATTAACACATCTAGAACTACATCGAATTAGTATACATCAAGTGAATGGGCTTGATAAAATGTTCAAGAGATTACGCTCTCTTACGTGCCGGCACGCATTGAGCGAGGTTTCTGAGTTGCTGGATGCAGTTCGAATTCCTACCAATGACTCTGACGAAAACGCACAATCGAATGATACTTGGGAAAACTTGAAATACCTGGCTCTTATCGATAACTCTCTTACCTCCCTTACCAACGACGACCTCTCTCCCTTTGCCGCCAGCCTTACCCACCTCGACCTCTCCCACAACCTTTTTATCTCACCGCCTCCTGCGCTGGCCACCCTCTTTTGTCTCGAATCTCTAGTTCTCTCCCATAACATGATAAATTCCATCACAGGCATCAACACAATGCTAGGGAAAATCACCAGCATCGACCTAAGACACAACCGACTAGATAATTTGTGCGGCTTGGAGCGGCTATGGGCTCTTGAGAAAGCAGATGTAAGAGATAATTTATTGGCAGAGGCTGATGAAGTAGGGCGGCTGGCAGGGCTACCAAACTTGAAAGAAGTTTGGTGCTCCGGAAATCCCTTTTGTTCTCGCCAGGTAAATGTTCAAGGGTTCTGTTATTGGATTTCTTTTTCGTTCAATTTAAATTAACATGCTCTCTCCAGCCAAATTACCGTGTAGTGCTCTTCTCTTTATTTAAATACAACAATCTTGATATCACCATTGATGGAAGTGGTCCTTCAATGCTTGAACGCCGACAAATTTCAACCGCATCGCAAAAAGATAGCGATGCACCCGTAGCTGTTGTTAATTATTCCATCCTGAGTCAACCAGTCGCAGAAACTGAGGTTCCGTCAAGCCATTCGCTAAAACCTTCAAGTTCCGGCGCATCTCACCTAGGACCCAAAGTTGAAGTGAAGTCCATAACACTTCCTAAGGCCAATTCGAAAAAAGATAAATCTCATCGGAAGCGAGGTGCCCGTCGAATCGTTAGTCTTGACGCGGAGCCAGAAGAGGGGGATGGTGCTGATGAAACAGTGATGGCTGGCAATGAGAGTAACAATACGATACCCGTCAGTGGTTCGCGGCCAACAGATTCAGAGGGGGAACCAATTCAAAGGCGCCATGTACATCGTGTAGCCTCATTAGAAGCATCTTCATTAGGAAATGGAAGCGAGCATGGTGAGGAATCAAGCGGCTCCTCTCCTACTTCTCTTGACCGGCGACCCCGCTCTCCACCCCGGTTTTCTGCTCGTTCAAACCATCACCAGCACCACTCAGTTGCTTCCAACTCGTCAGGTTCTCGTCGTACTTCGCCAACTCGGTCCCGGTCCCCAACACCGACCAGATTCTTTTCGTATGGTGGTCTAGATACTGGCGATCAGTTTAGGAGGAAGATCGAAGCTTTGCGCAATGAGGCGGGAAGTACATGGCTGAGAGTCCTGAGTGAGATGGAGTATGCTTCCGGCACAACCAGCGGAAACTCACCAGCTTCATTGGCAGCCACCTCAAAGGACGAGAGCCACGGTTATGGTGAGAGAAGAAGAGGAAGTGCACCCAGTAGCAGCGTAGGCTCGCCAGTCTTCTCCCCACCCACCTAAATTAGTCATATCTTCTATGCTCTCCTAATCGCTCGTGTTTTATGTCATCTACTTATTTCTTTGCCTCTCTAATTTACTTTATTTACGCCTTGATCCTTTTTTTCTACTCTCTTTCCTGCATACGTTCCGCAAATACTCGCAACCAATACATATATCCTTTCCGTACCAAGAAAAATTCAGTAGAACCAACCTCGATTAGGGAAAACTGAATATAAAACCAAGTAATAAACCCACACCGTCAATTTTAAAAAATATTCAATGTTTCAATTATGAAAAATGAATATGAAAAATTGATGCTTTGGGAGGGGGATCATCCTCGTCAAAACAAATAAACTGTAGGTTTATTAAAACAATCTCCTTTGATCCTAATGCCATAGCAAAAAAGTCAATTTCGCAAAAATTGCACCAAGGAATATTTAATCCGTTTAAGATATGGAATCTATGGTGTATTATGAAATATCCCTCCGATTGCATGAAATTCATTCGGCTTAAAAGGTATATGGTAGGAAGTTGTGACTGTTTCGTGCCTTTCCAAGCTTCTCAGTCTCCACATTACTCTATTCGCGTAAATCGCGTTCGAGATGTATCGCCCACATTCTGAAGTTCCTGCCGACTACAATACCGACCCAACTCCTGTTGCTGTCGACCCTCCCTCTATCTTCTCTGATCTTCTTATCCCTCTAGTTCCTCCACTCAATTTTGCCATGGTTGCCCCGGGTGTTTATCGATCGGGCTATCCAAACAAACAGAATTTTCCATTTTTGCGAAAACTAAAACTACGCACTGTTATGTGAGTGCAGAGTCGCTATATTAGGCTTTTTTGATAACTCATTCTAATATTTTTTTTTGTCAATAGGTATCTGGCAGCGCAAGATTATACTCCTGAAATGAAGCAATTCGTAGAAGAGGAAGGAATTCAGTTTTTCCACTACAGAGTGGACGGCAACAAGGTATATAAATCTATATGTTAATTCTTTTTTGTTCAACAGTAGGAATGATAGATGCAAAAATTATAGGAGCCCTTTGTAGAAATCAACCAGACTGATATAGCAAACGCATTAGTTAAACTCTTAGGTAGGTAATTGAATGTGTATAAGAATTCACATGTACATTTCTTGATGGTATTCTTGGACATTTAATATTCAGATCGACGGAATCATCCTGGTAAGCATTGAACCATCAGAATCTCCTCATTGAATTTTAACAATAGCAATTGATCTATGCTTTGATTGCTAGTGTTGATCCACTGCGACAAAGGCAAAGTATGTATAGATTCTGCCTTGGAAGTAACAGAGTATACTAATCTGCAATGATGAAATATATGGAATCGTAGCATCGCATAGGAGTATTGGTGGGCTGTCTTCGCAAGCTACAGAATTGGTCCATGACCTCAATATTCGATGAATATAGGCGGTTTGGAGGATCAAAAGTGTTGCCAGATCAGGAGGCAAGCTGCTCTTGAGTATGAGGCGATATAAACGAGAAACCATTTGACGCCATTCTTGCATTTTAGTTTATCGAGATATTTGATGAGCCCGTACCGTATGATTCCAACTACAAGCCCTTCTGGTTATAACATTCGGCCACAAGCTAGTGATCTAAGTATGGGTTGAGAGAACATGCGTGTGATGTTCTTTTTTTAGTTGCTCTATTTGATTGTATATTCCGAGCTTTATCAGTTTGCAGGGGGCTTTTTCAACCGCACAATACCTACAGAACCCCCTTACTTGGCACGAGAACCCTACAATTCCTCGCTATTGTACAGGGAAAGTGGTGGGTGAAAGATGACGTCGAAAGGATCGTTTTGGAGGACTTTTATTTTGGATGTTTTTTATCGAATCAATAAACTACCAAAAAGTGCTCCCTCCGAAATGAAACAAACATAACAAACCAAATCATAGTTTTAGAATTCTAAGAGAAATCCACACATCGAAGAAACTAAGTCCACACCAAGCTCCTGCCCTCGATCTGTATGGAACAAGCCGACAAAAGCAATAGGAAACCTGGGAGGGGAACATAAGAGACAAGAAAATGGGTCTATCAAACCTTAGAAGTATATTAATATACGCTCCTGAGTGGTTATTCCTATTAATGAAAAGTTTTTTCTCAGACTGTCACAAGTGATGATTTGTGAGGCGTTTTGATTGGACGGATGAGAAACAACGTCCGAGCACGCCTTTACTAACACTTGCTTTTTTATTATTGCTAGTCTAACGGCTCCTCACTAGGCTCTGTCCCTTTTCCTCCCTGTATTTTCATGCTCATTCTCTTCTTTTATCTTCCGTTGTTTTTGCACTCTTCTTGATTCATTATTTCTCATTACTTCTTCCAAAATATAGTCTGCATTTTGTTTTTTCTCTCCCTCCCCCTTTTTGGTTGCTCTTTATTTTCATTTTTATTTTTTCTTGCCTGCAATTATCACTTCTGTCTATATACATTCTTAGCCAAATCACATCTCTACTCCTTCTTGCAACCCTCTCTTCGCTACACTCTTTGAACAAGTAAGTGTGCATTCCTTCCGGCACAGTAGTCTGATCTTCTAAATTAGAGGCGTTGTTTACTGATGATCATCCCAATTGGCCGAGTAGTAAACATGACTACGCAGCAGTACACCGAAGAGATTTCTACCATTTTTGTCGTTGGATTCCCTGAAGATATGCAGGAGCGTGAATTCCAAAACATGTTCTTGTTTTGCCCTGGTTTTGAGGCCG
Source organism: Calcarisporiella thermophila (assembly GCF_041956535.1). Taxonomy (NCBI): domain Eukaryota; kingdom Fungi; phylum Calcarisporiellomycota; class Calcarisporiellomycetes; order Calcarisporiellales; family Calcarisporiellaceae; genus Calcarisporiella; species Calcarisporiella thermophila. The sequence goes on from NW_027192198.1 coordinate 896,641, forward strand.
CAACCCTCAAGGTTCCGCAGAATTTGGAGGGCGAAGAGAATAGTGCCCGAAAACAAACTGTACGTATTCTTCTTGAGGTGTGATTTTCCGTCTCCTAAAATCTCTAACTGACTGGTGATCTTTGTAGATTGGCTTTGCCAAGTTCCGCACTCGCCAAGAGGCAATAGCCGCACGTGACATTCTTAGTGGCCGAAAGGTTGATCAAGAGAAAGGCTCCATGCTCAAGGCTGAGATGGCCAAGAAAAACCTCCATACAAAGCGTAGTTTATCCAACGACCAGAAACATACCGCCTCGCTCAACTCGCCTCTCACGGCAAATTTCAACTTAAATCTTGCTAGCAAGCGGCTTGTACCTCCCCCTGGCTCTGTTTTACCCACCCCATATGACCCACTCTTCTCTATGCCCCTCGTCTCCCCCCTTCTAAATGACCTGCTTTCGCCGAGCGACTATACGCAGGACTTGTTCTCTGATGTGCTCACACCTGGCAATCCCACGGCAAACCAAAATGAAAGAAGTGGCAGCGTTGAATTACGGGACACTAGCCTGAGCACGCTTGTCACACAGCGTGCGCAGCGAGCCGCTGCAGCAGGATTGGGCGGAAACACCCTTGCACCGGGCCTGGGAACCAGTATCGGTGGAGCTCGTGGCAATTTTTATGAAGCTGAGGACGTTCTTGGTCTCGACTATCTCTCTCGTTCTACCCCCGCTCCCAGTAGTTGCAGCTCATCTAGCAATGTTGGCGGTGGCAATGGACTCCCCGCCTCATCTGTCTCGGCATCGGTTTGGAGTAAAGCGCTGGACGACCTCCCACCCGTGCCACAGTCAGCACGCTTTCCCTCGTTGAGCTCCTTTGGGGGCCTCGCGTCCCCCTCGCTCCCGTCCTCACCTATTGGCGGCGGCCTCTCTCTCCCCCCTCCATCGGCAAATCCCGCAGACAACAATCCCCCTTGCAACACATTGTATGTGGGAAATCTCCCGCACGGCGCGCAAGAGGAGGAGCTTCGCCAGCTGTTTATGCGGTGCGCTGGCTACAAGAGGCTCTCGTTCCGTAGCAAGCCCACCGGCCCGATGTGCTTTGTGGAATTCGAGAGCATCGAGTATGCCATCCGTGCTCTTTCGGATTTGCAGGGAACCCCGCTGAGTAACTCTGCTGGACGTGGTGGAATTCGCTTGAGTTTTTCAAAGAATCCCCTTGGCGTGAGGACCCAACCCCCCACTCCCCTCTCGCCTCATTCGCCGCATGGGCTGTATTCTTCCCTAAATGGAAAGCAGCTCGGGTCCGGGTTAGGCAATGGACCTTCCTGCCTGCAAGACAACAAGGCGAGCTCGGTCGGTGTTGGGATGATGGACAAGGGAGAGACGTTCGTGTTCGGCTCCCTCCTCGGGTAAATTCTCGAGCAAGCCCTCGGCCCCGGCTTTAGACCTAATGCCGCTTTCTATCCCTTTCAATAATTTTCGAGACAAACATTATATCACTCTATAAAGTTTTTTTATCTTGAAACAATCACCATATTCTCTTTTTTTTCTCCTACTTCTTCCACCTCCTTTTCCATCTTCATTCAAGTAATGCTTCACCACCTCTTTATACATTTATACGGTTTCCCACTTGATCATTCTGGCATAAACTTATCGACTATTTTATTTGGCATTGCATTACTCCCCCTTGTCTTGTTGAGCTAAGTGTGACAGCTTGTCTATTTCATCCTCATATCATTCTCTCTCTATTCTGTTATCATAATGTTTTACTATCATTTTCCCTCTTGAATATATACAAATATATATATATAAACATATATATGTGTGTATGTCTTCGCAGTCACTCTCAAGATAGCCCATCAAAAAGTATAGTGATACAGGCCACCACAATTCAAAAGACACTTTGTTATTTCGACCTAATAACTCGCCCCTTTCCAAAGAAAAACGAAATATTACCGTATAAACACTAAACTGAAACAGAGAAGAGAAGAGAAAAGAAAAGTAAAACAACAGAATCGCGCATTAGAAAATCCAAATTCTAACTCTAAAAGATTCACTCTTGGTGCGGGTTAGAAGCCGGTGCTCTCAATGCCAAACTCCTCGGCCCAAGTGATATATCGCATCACGAGCTTGTGCACATACGCCGGCAGATTCAGCGAAATCAGGATATTTTCCACCTTGGAGGCACCCTCTCTCCTTATTAGCTTGTTGATACATGCCCCGACCACCGTTGGATGCTGCATCTCGTTGTACCATCGTGCGTGCCAAACCGCAAGCTTGGAAATGGCCTGCACTGCCCGCAGCGTATCCCCTTCCTCAGTATAAATCTCCAGCAGCCGAGTGAGCGCGCGTGAGGAGAACTTGAGCTCAAGGCACCGCTGGAAGGCCTCCTTCGCCTCGTGCTAAAATTATCCGAATCCATGAATACCGTTCTATTGCTTATCCTAGCCCATAAATCAAAATGAGACTCACCTTATGGTGTAAACGCAGCGCCAGATCTCCCAAAACCTCCCACTCGCTCCCTGATTTAACATATGGCTGTTGCTGTTGGCGGAAATGGTTCATTTCCGCGCGCCACACTGTGTACACCCGAAGATCCTAAGGAAAGGATTCAATACGAAAAAGGATAAGAATTACAATAATCCCGCCATCCAGAGCGTATTATCTCTATACTAACTTCGTAAAGAACCATGAACAGATTGTCGAGCCAACGTTCGCACAAGCGTTTATTGCTAAACGAAAAAGTGTCTTCTCTGTCCACCCTTTCTTCATCTCCATTCAGCTCAACTGGATTCGCTGGCGTCATCTCCTCAGAGTTGGCATTTTCTTGCTGAGCTTCCTTCTCAGTTTCATTTTTTTCCTCCACCCTCTCCTCCACTTTGTCCTTCATCTTCTCCTCTACCTTTTCCTCCTCTGACTTCTTGTTTGCCGAGTCGCTAAGATCTATAGACTGCATCGACTCATTTAGATCCACATCTTCTAGCACGCTGTTCTCATTCGGCTCTTCTTGGGTTTGCTCCTTGCTTTCCTCAGGTGTGCCCTTTGCTTCCTCTTTATCTTTTGCCTTTCTCTTCTTTTTCTTCTTGTCCTTCTTCCCTTTTTTCTCCTCCTTTTCTTCCTTCTCTTCCTTTTCCTCCATCTCCTTTACCTCTTTTACGTCTTTCACCACCTTTTCCTCCTCATTTTGCTTCTCAGCTGGTAACTCTGAGATTCCTCCCACATCCTCTTTGTGCTCACCAGGAGCATCTTCATTCGTTGCTTTCTCAGACACTTCTTCCCCTTTTGTCTCTTCCGCCGTTTTATTCTCCTCTTTTGCAAACTGGTTCTCCTCGTCCTCCGACTTCTCTTCCACCTTTTCCTCTAGTTTGGCCTGCTTCTCGCCCCCCTCTTTCTTAGCCTGTGGTGGTTCATGCCACACATCCTCCTCTGTGATGGTGATTTTGGGGACAACCGTCTGGTTCTTCTTCGTCACACTCTCCTTATCCCCACTGCGCCGCTTGCTCGATGCAGCCAGGCTTCCACGTCGATCTCCCTGTTTCTGCTGGCGATACTCCTCCTCCATGACGAAAACGGCCGACCGCGTCTTTAGTAACTCATCCCAGCCAATTTTCTCGACAAGTCGCGTCAGAACCTCGTAAGCTTTGGCAAAAGTCCCCCGAAGTGTCGGACCAGGAAGGCGCTGTAGGGTGATGTCGACATCCATGCCCCCCAGTTCATCCTCGTACATCCCCGTTGTCTGCACATCCTGCTTTACTGGAAAATGTGTCTTTAGGGGCGGAGGCATGCGGTGGATATCCCGATCGGTGAACGTGAACATAGGGCATGAGTTGAGCGTCAAAAGTGCGGATTGATAATCGCCGATTTCGATGTAGACTTCAGCAAGTCGCGCCCATGTAACAAATTCAGAGGGGGCAGCGTTCACAGCTTGACGCGCCAAACTTAGCGCAAGCTCAGGGCGTTTCTGTTGGAGAAGGAGAAGGGGGAAGAAGTGATTAAGCCACATGAAAACCCTTCTTTGTGGTGTGGGTCGTATTTACCTTTTTGAGCAAAAATTCGGATTGCACATAAAGTAATGGATACGAGTTCGGCACCTCGCGCAGCGCATTGTATAGCACTTTCACCGCTTTCACCTCCTCATCTTTTCCTAAGTAGGCTTGTGCAAGGAGCGCCGAAACCTCTTTATCTTCTGCCGCCACTCTTTCAAAGAAGCGTACACCCTCTTGATAGCGGTAGCTTTCGCCGAAATGTTTTAGCAATGCTATTGTCAGATAGTTATTGAAGGCAGTGGCAACCTGATACTCTGGGCTCACTCCAAGTTGATATGCTATGAAAGCAAATGAAAAAAGAAAAGAAATCAACACAAATGTCTCAAAATTGTAAATAAAAAAACTCCAACCTTTGTAAAAAAGTTGCTCAGCTGCCTCGAGAAACTTCTTCTCTTGCGACACATTCGGAATTGGATCCAACTTCCGCAAAATAGCGTTTGGACGGCTGTAGTCACCCCCATGCACCATTGAGCGCACCATTGCGGAAATGTAGGTCTGCTGCCATATTTCTGGTGTAGTTTGATGTCTATTGTTGTGGGTAGATTTAGATGGAGTAGAAAATTTGAGCGAGCGTGTAATGAAGCACTTTAAATGAACTTTCTCACTTTTCGCCGCGACTATCTATATAGTAGCTATCTACACCCCCAGGAATCTTGACCTCAACACGTACATCAACTCGTGAAAAAGCGTTGAAACAGCAGTAAACGCCAGAGCGAATTCTCCAGGCCGACGGCTTTGAAAACCACGCCTGCGGCTCATCCTGGATTGCGAAGAGAAATGTCAGTAGGGCAAAGCGCATACAAACCGAATTGATGATAGAGATAGCTCACCACAGCATAGGTCAGGGAGTTCAAGTAAGCTGCTAATGTGGCGGATGATGAGGCATCGACACCAAGGACATAATGATAAGATCCGATCTAAAGAAAATTAAAATCGCTCAATGCAATTGTTGCGGAAAAATTAGAGGGCAATAAAACTTACCTCAGAGACGCTGCTCTTGCTTGTGTTTGTCTTTGTTATGTGACAGAGATCTGGCGGGCCAAGATGGAATGATGCTAAACAAATGGGCGTATTAGGGCTGATGAACGCGATGAAAGTAGCTTAGAAGCATGCATGTCGCGTTCTTACCGAGAGAATCAAGACGTGCCACTAGCGACTCGCCCAGTTCATTCTCAAAGTACTCGGGCAAGTCTTTTAATGCGTCTGTCATTATTTTCCAGTGATCTCGCTTGAGGAGGATAACAGCACCCTTTGGAAGAACTAAAGACAAGATCAAAATGAAATTTCCATAGCGAATCCTTCAGGATTTTGTATTTCCATTGGCCAGGGGGAAAATTAGGCTCATTGGTATAGTGCGAGGGGGTTCTGCGGTAGCCTGCCCATTCAAACCATTTCAAGCCAAGCTTAGGATGCGAGCCCAAGCCTTAAGGCCTCACACCTGGTGCTCATTTACTCCCCTCTATGAAAAGTTTCCCCATCTTAAAAAAAGTCGAGAGAAAGATCAATCCCTCCACCCCCTCCTCCGTATCCCTTCCCGGTATCGGCTCGGAATAAAACGACAAATCCCCCAGGTCTGACATTGATTGCTGCGACGTAATTCAACAAACAAGAGCCTCCATGTCGTCCCTGGGTGGATCAGGATTGGGTTGGAACTAGGGCCTTCGGCCAACTGGGGTCTTCTCGCTTGAAAAAGTAGATATCAAAAATAAAAGGAGGGTGAGTCTCAGATATATAATTCATACGCGATTTTTAGATGCACACCCTCATCCGCGACCAATATTTGTCGGGGAATACTCCGGGCTTGAATCCCTAAAGTCGATTTTTAATGACTAAAGTAATTCCGAAGCGTACCAGGGACTTTAAAAATAGAAGCCGGTATAGTGACGTCACCCCTCCTCCGAACAAATTAAAGCCGACAGCGGCAATAAGGCTCTCCAACCTCACCTTCATCCCTGTGTCCAGAGTGAACAGGAGCGTGCACTTGCCGAGAGGGAGGCGCTGCATAATCTTGGCGCGCAAGTCATTGTGAATGAGAACGTGAATACGCGCCATTGTACGACGGCCAAGATGGCGCTAATAAAAATAGAGGTGGATAATAAATAGACAACTAAAATAAAATGAGCTGGTGGAACTGTCAGCAATATAGAGTAATAGTGGCAAGACTCTCCCCCCCTAATGATGCATCCTCCTTCTCTGTTTGCATGAGGCTTGCCCAATCACCAACTTCGGTTTCCGGCTCATGGATGTGATCGATTGCTCCGCTTCTCTCGGGTCCTTTTGAAGCTCGGTATTTTCTGTCAATTTTGCTGATTGATATCCGGTATTCGAAAGGCTGAGTAAAGCTTTTTATCTTGTGTTTACCCGTGTAACGGGGACTGCTCCGAAGGTTTATTTTATCACTACTACCCTCTCGTCGTGCCGTCCATGTTTTCTCCTCTTCATTTCTCTTTCTTCTCCCAACCCCTTGTTCCCAGTCTCCTCGACCTGTTACTCTGAACAGAGTCGCCCCATGGTAGTGGCATGAAATACTCCACACTCTTGCTCTTTTCCCTTGCTTTTCTGCTCTACTTGTCCGCCCTGGCCACCGCTCTTCCTACACTAAGGAAGCGCCAAACCGAAGGCGAAGAGTCTCCTTCGACCAGCAGCGACGAGAGCACAGAAGATGACTCCAAGACATCGTCCAATACCACCACTGCAACCACCCCAAAATCCTCGTCGCCCCCCGTCTCCACCGCCCCACCCTCCGTCCTAGATCCCATGCTTGCTCAGGTGCCCGTGCCGAAGCGCGTCGACACCGCAAGTGAAGAATACTCAAAGTTGCTCAGCCACTCTTTGCTTTTTTACGAGGCGCAACGAAGCGGGAAACTCCCTGAAGATAACCGCGTGAAATGGTAAGGCTTGGGAAATTCGGCAAAGATTAAAGAGAGGCTGAGTGCTACATATACCAACCCTCATCTGTATAACCTGTTCTCGCTCATAGGCGCCACGATTCGGGGCTGCAGGATGGCGCAGACAACAAAGTGGACCTCATGGGGGGATATTATGATGCAGGCGACTGTAAGCGTGCATGAGCGAGTAGCTAGGGCATGGCAGCACACTCATTCTATACTTTTATGTGTCTTGTTAGATGTGAAGGTGACCCTTCCGCTCTCCTTCGCCCTCAACCTGATCAACTGGGGTGCGCTGGAATACTTTGACGGCTATGTGTTTGCTAACCAGACGAAATACCTGCGCGAGATGGTCAAGTGGGGGACCGACTGGCTAATCAAGGCCCACCCTCTTCCGAATGTGCTCTACGTGCAAATTGGGCAGGGGAAGGTGGACAACAACTATTGGGGTAAGCAAGTGAGAGTGGTGTGGTCCACTAAGTGCAGATTTTTCATGGAGCCTCTCCTGATATAGGACCGGACACCAACATCCCCTCGCCTCGGTTTTCCTTCAGGATCGACATCAACCATACCGGAACAGATGTCGCGGCCGAAACCGCAGCCGCGTTCGCCTCCTCCTCGTTGCTCTTTCGACAGCTCTCGCGCTACTCGCAGAACAGCGAAGATTTTGCCTACGCTGACCAACTCCTCAAGCACGCTATCGAACTCTACCAATTCGCACAAAATTCCAAGCCCTACAATGTTTACCAAAAGTCGGTCCAAGAGGCAAAGCTGCTCTATCCCAGCTCAGGCTACTGGGACGAGCTAGCCTGGGCTAGCGTGTGGCTCTACCGAGCTACGAGCGAAGAGGTCTACCTGGAGACGGCAAAAACGCTTGCATCGGAGCATCAAAAGGACCTGATGACGACGGAATATCCGGTGGATTGGGACAACAAGGCTGGTGCTTTTCTGGTGTTGGCATCCGCCGTGACTTCTGGGTATTGCCCGGGAGGCGCAGATTGGGAGCCTCTGCCTGCCAAGCCGGAGATGTTTGCCGCATGGCGTGCAAGCGCGGAGACTTACCTCGACAAGGTGGTCGACACACAACTTGGGGGCTCGATGACTCCCGGAGGGCTCGTGTGGTTTGAGGGGACCAGCAATAACAACAGCCTGGTGGCCTCTCAAAATGCCGCGTTCCTCCTCCACGCATACAGCTCCTCGGTTCTGCGAGCGATGCCGGAGGGCAAGGATCAGTCTCAACAGCTGGCCATGCGCGCAGCCAAATACGAGAGCTTCGCCCTCAAGCAGATCGACTATCTGCTTGGGAAGAACCCACTGCATAAGCTTTATGTGGTCGGCGAACACTACAACTCGGTGGACAATCCGCATCATGCCGGCGCTCACGGAGGGAACGATATAACCAATCTAATGAACCCACCCAATACGGCACATGTGCTGTATGGAGCGGTGGTGGGTGGACCGGAAAAGGATGATTCCTTCACGGACGACCGACGCCGTTGGGGGGAGACCGAGGTACTCTCGACTTTTCATGGGCAATGGATGAATGGACCCCATTGGATACTAACCCAGTTCCCTTTCCTTTAGGTCAGTCTTGACTACAATGCTCCCTATCAGTCGAACATTGCCCGCATGGTTATGTATGGGTCAGATCCCTTCTATATTACCAACACCATCCCTCCCGTCTCTCCAGACCAACCCTCCGACACTTGGATCCAAAGAAATCTGGGCTGGATTATTGGTGTTCCTGTTGCGGTAGTGGTCCTCTTGGCGAGTGGCATCGGGCTGTTGTTGTGGCAGAGGCGCCGCAAAACAAGTAGAGAGACACGGGTGCAAGAGTTTGCAGCCAAGGTCGACGATACAGTCGTGGAGATTCTCCCTGAATCGTCTGAACCGACGAGCTCGCGAGACACCTCCAAAATCTCTTTTGGTATGCGCCCCGAGCACCAGGATTCCGAGAATGCCGACCTGAGCACGGGATCGGAGGCGGAGACGTTGCAAGAAGAGACTACTGCTCCACGATAAACTCTGAAATTGTATAAGTTTCACGCCAGTTTATATCCTCCACCCCTCATAGACGTGCATTGCATATCCTTGTGTATGACTATTTATACCTCCTTTATATATATTTACATATATTTGCTCTTCTTTATTTCATTCCACTTTTTCTTTATTTATAATCAGTTACCTCTAATTTATGCATGAAGTAATACAGTTCTTTAAATTCTACTTCCTTTATCCCCTCTTGGTTGGCCCTTGCTCTGCGCCTCTTCTCCATCCCGTGTGTATATTGACATCCTGCCAAGACCAACATGGCTTTTGCTTCGCACAGTCACATCATTACCTTTCTTTGCTCGGATGATATGGAGGCTGCCATTAAAGTTAAAGATACAAAGAGATAGTTTACAATGGGACATATATACCTCTAGGTTTTGGAAGCGCCCTCTACGGAGTATGGAGGAGAACCGTCCTTGGTAGCAATGCGTTTGAGGAGAAAGTGAAATCTTGGGACAAACTGCGTTTTCTTGCTTTGCTTCAAGCTATCCCGAATTTTTCCTAGAGTATTTCACAGCGGATATCCCAGAGCGCCGAGACGATTTTGAAAACACGGAGTGAAGCATTTCTGTTTTCTTTTAGTTGAAGCCTTTCCCTAGCATTTCTACAACCCTTGATTGGAAAATGGATTCGACTCTCGCCGAGGTAGCCAAGAACTGCGCAATGCAGTTGCAAGTGTACCAGGATTGTGTTAATCGCAACCCGAAAAACTGGGAATCAGCTTGTATACAGCAGAAAAAGGCATTGACGAAGTGCTCGGAGGATCAGTAAGTAATTCTCCAGTAGATGTTGAAAAAGAAAGAATAAAAGGCTATTTGAAGTGAATGCGGAAGTCAACAAAGCGATGTTACTTGCATGGGCGAACTGAGCGAACATGCAAGGGCACTCGTAGCCCCAACTGGTGTCTCAATGTCTCTCAATGTCTCTTGAATCTAACTGTTTCCCTCTACCCATTCTTTAGTGTTCCGGTGTTAAAATTCGTAAAGTCTCGCTGTTCTGCTCAAATCTCAGGTTACGACACCTGTCTGTCCGAGAACGCATCCGAACCAGAAAAGTGCATCGACGCTCTAAAGGAACTCTACTTTTGCACAGAAGCGGCCTCCGCAGCATTCAAGATGGAGGAGCAGAAGAAAGAGACCGAGAAGGACTGATGGAGCGGGACAAAGGGACCCTAGTAGAAGTGAGACTATGAGGGAGAGGCCTTGCGATCATAGAGAATATTCCTTTTATATTTTTATATTATTGCCATATATGAGTGTATATTTTCTTCTTTATCTACCACCTCTAGAGGAATAGAACTGGTTTATACTTTCTCTTTATTTCATTTTTTTTTTCTTCTCACTTTTGCTTCCCTCAATAATCACATTTTTTTCTGAAAAGACACTGTTCATTTCTTCCAAGCACGATGCCCTAAATATTCGAGTAAAGGCACAAATGCAACAATGCAAGTGCTCTGGTCCTGTTGAAGGTGTCGAGAGACACAAGCCTCATGTCGTCTGAGAGTACAATATGTGTGAATTCAAAGTGCCAGGATCTCCAGGGGCAGACGGGATACAGGAGCTGAAGCGGCAATAGTAACTAACTAACACAGTAATGGGAGAGCTAACGGCAGGTGCAGCCAACGCTCGTTTTCATTCCCTTTTAGGGACTACCAATTGACCTGTGACTAACAGGAAGGTTGTACAGTTTTATTTACATAGTTACTTGCTTCACCCTCTCTCCTCGCCATTTCTCTCTGCTCGGCATTAGAGCGCAAAACCCTATTGAGAAGGCAGTCACGGAATCCTTGTGTGCTTTTCCTTCTAGGAGAGACCCGCCTTTTCTCCTCACACCAGGCCAGGTTCAATCAACACCCCTTGAGATGATAGATGCATACAACATATTTGCATCAAGTTGCGCGGCTGTTGTGGCAAGAGTTCTGACCCATCCTTGTGAGTCTGAATGCTATCATTCTGAAGTTGTTTGCCCCATTTCTCCCTGTTAACGAAGCTTACTTCTGGTGTGGCCCATTCATGCCCCGCTCCTCCTCATAGTGGACACGCTCAAAACTCGGCTCCAAATCTCGGATCAGCCCCAGACCTCCATCCTCCAGTTTGCTCTCCGCCTCTCGCGCGAAGACCCTCGGCATCCATGGCGACCATTCTACCGCGGGCTGCCCGTCGCCGTTGCATTCGGAGTCCCTGCCCTCAGCATCTATCTTGCCACGTATGACCAGGCGAAAAGCTTCCTACCGCAGGTGGGGGGAGAGGGTCTGGAGCGAGAGACGGTGGTGAATCATTTGTTGGCGGGCGCTTGTGCGGAGTGTGTCAGTGGGCTGGTGTGGACGCCCATGGAGGTCATGAAGAACCGCCTGCAAGCGGGGGGCGACGCAAGGGCTGGCGAGGAGCTGACGCGCGAGTCCACCCGACGCCTGGCGGGTGAAATCTGGCAGAAGGAGGGGGTACGAGGCTTTTTCCGGGGATACTGGCTCTCGTTGGCCGTCTTCGTGCCCTACACGATGCTCTACTTTGCGCTGTACGAGGAGCTGAAGCGGGTGGCGCGGCTGCACTATGCCTCCCCCGCCCCCGCCCCCGCCCCGACCGCCTTGCCTGATGAGGCGCAGGCGCTTCCGTTTCACATGTATCTCGCCTGCTCGGCGGTCTCCTGCGCCTTTGCGTCCTCGGTGTCCAACGTCCTCGACGTGGTCAAAACACGCTGGCAGGTCATGACCTCCAGTCACACCTCAAGCTATTCACCGCTTCCCCTCGAGCTCCATTCCACTCCCGACTCCGGCTCGCCCCCCGCCACCCCCTCTGGCCATGGTCGTCCGGAAGAGGGCCGAACGGTGCGAGAGGTCGTGGTTCGCATGTGGAGGCAGGAGGGCTGGCGGGGCTTCACCCGCGGAATGCTGGTGCGTGCTCTGTGGATGGTGCCAAGCGTGACGGTGAGCATGACGTGCTTTGAGATGCTGAAGAACCACCGGGTAGATGTGCTGGGGATGGCTGGCATGACCTCCGCCGCGAAAGAGAGTATTTGATGATTTTGTTTTCGCCCGTCCTCGCCTTCTCTCGCCTCGTATACCTCCGCTATGATCGGCGAAAGCGCCGCCTGCCGACGTTTATTGATGTGTGCTCTGTGTTTATCCGTTTCTCTGATACACCCTCTCTCTTTCTCTCTGTCTGTCTGTCTGTCTGTCAATATATATTTATATAGATATGTAGAAGATTATTATTGGGTTTAAAGTATAAACGAAACCGACGTCAACAATACCAATTACGGAGGGGAAAAAAAGTGGGACAGATAATAATAATAACAACGAAGAAAAAGAAATAGGCTACGAAAAAAAAAGAGTAAGAAATAGAAGAAGAAGGTATTTAAAATGGAACACTATATTCACATTAAAGTGAGAAGGAGGAGGGGGGGGGGGGGAAATCGCTATACATAAGATCGTCGAAAGAAAGCGAGCCGGAGCGAGGGGATGAAAGGGGAAACGACCCTCATGGTGGGGGAGAGGGAAACAAAAGAAGGCGGGGAAAGAAATAGTGATAAAGTACATCAAGAGAAACTGCATACAAAATAGACGGCTGGTAGTACAGAAAGTACAGAAAGTCGGCGGGCTATTCCGACCAAACGACCTGATACACCTGGCCCCCGAAGTGGATGGTGCGGGGCAGGAGGGTGCACGGCCGGAACGGGCGCTCGCCCGTGTCCTGGGAGAGCCGCTGCAGCAGCACGGAGGCCATGAGGGTGTCGCGCAGATCGTCGGGCAGGGCGGACGGGTAGGGGGAGAAGCCGCCCACGTACTTGGCGGTCGGCACGAAGGCAACGGGGGCGTCGCTGTGCTTGAGGAGGGCGGGCGCGGGCCGGTGGTCGGCGAGGTAGGGCTGGTCGTCGTGGCCAAGCGAGGAGTTGGAGGAGGAGGAGACGGACGAGGAGGAGAAGGAGCGGGAGCGCGGTTCGGAGAGCAGCGGCGGGGAGGCGGAGGAGAGGGCGTCGTGGTCGTTGAGCAGGATCTCCATGCCGCGAGGGGAGCTGGACTTGCGCCGCTTGGCGGGCGGGGGCGGCGACAGCACGGCCGGCGCGAAGCCCGCGGGGTCCGCGATCCCGGTCCCGCTGTCCACCCGTTCCATGCCGGCGTCGCTTCTTCTTCGGCGCTTTCCGCGCAGGGGCGCGCCGCCGTCCAACAGCAGGCTCCCGTAGCCCGGCTGCGAGGGCAGCAGGCATTCGTCGGGGAAGCCGGGGCCGAAGAGCGGGACGAGCTGGTGCCGGAGGGGGAAGCAGGTGCGGCGGGCCAGGATCCGCGCCTCGTCGCGCGAAATCCAGGTGCCCTGGATCTTGAGCAGGCCGCCGCGGATCTTCTTGACGTGGAGGGCGGGATTGGCATCGACCATCTTCACAATGTCGGATTTCGAGCGGCCCAGCGCCTTCCATATTCCGGTGAAGTGGACATCCCCTATCGGCGCAAGGCTTCCGTCAGAATCATCCACACCAGCCATCATCCCCGAAGCAGCACCTACCTGTCTCGCGGTCCCACATGATCGGGTGATCATCGACGGAGTACTCGTAGACGGGGATGTAGCCTCGGGAGTCGAGCGACGTCGAGTATTTTGCGCGCTTGACCCGGCCAACCTTGAGCGGCCGGGAGTCCGGGGGCGGTGCGAACGGGAAGGGGGCGAAGGGCGAGGCGGAGTCTGGGTCCGCGGGATGTGAGCCTCGGAGCATGGTGATGGCGAGGAGTGGGGGGGGGGGGCTCCACCAGAGCGGGGGATTGTGGGTAGATGGGGAGGGTCGAGGAGCGAGGAATGGCGCAATGCCCAAGGCTGGAGAGAAAGCTGGGAGAGCGGAAGGAAAGCGGAAAGCGGGAGAAAAAAAAAAAAGAGAAATATGGTTTTTTTTAGCGAAATTGTGGCAATCCAACCACCTCGCACAGTCTTAGAAAGTAATAGGCTGGGCGGGCGCGGGAGGGGGCGGGTCGAGCGCGGAAGTCACGCGAAACACCCCGGCCAAGCGAGGGAAATCGTCGGGTGGAGGGGGCGGGTGGAGCCGATCTGGAAGCGTCCCACCCTCAAACAAGCAGCGTGCGCCCGCGAAAACAAGGGCGGCGGAAAACAAGCGCGAGGGCGAGGCCTGCGGGAGGGCGCAGAGCAAGAGAAGGGGGTCAGCGAAAGGGGAATCTCAGCATCGGGCCTTGAAGCCTCGAGCCAGAAAGCACCGCACCAGCGGCTGCTTTTCCTGGAACCCATCTAACCTTAGAAATCCGAATTTTCCCTGGATTGCCGAGAAATCGAAGCTCGATGGTGTTCGTGGCACTTTGTGAAATGCCCAAAGGCGGAGTGCCAAGTTTGAGGTTTGTGGCAAAAACCGGCTGAGACGCGAGCGAGCGAGAGCTCAGGAGGGGGCAGGGGGGCACCGCTCGAAAAGAGACCAGAACACGCGCGGGCGGCGACGAAGGGGGCGGCGGGCAGGAGAGAGAGAAGAGTGGGAGAAAGGGGAGAAAGGCCGCCGCGCGGTGTCTTTTATGAAATATTTGGTGCGATTTGGTAAGCGAGTCATTTGCGGGCGATTTTCCGCGGGTTTGGGCATTGAGGGGCGGATGGCCTCAGGCGATGGAGCATGCCCACGCGACGCCGGCTCCCTCATTGCTCCCATAATGCCCATCTCCCTTTTGGAGGTTTATTAATTTCTCTGGGATCAGAGCCGGCCGATCCTTCCCCGTTTTGCGCCCCTGCCTGCTCACCAGGAACGAGCGGAAATGCCTCTCGGCCTCTTTCGTGGGCCCCCGGGGCATGCATTCCTCGCCCGCCCATCCCTCACGCCTGGCGAAAATCGGCCCAGATGCGAAGCAGGATCAGGCGGCCAAGTATGCGGCCGCGCTCCCCCCCTCCCCCTCCCCTCCTCCTCCTCTGGCAATCCATGCACCTCCGTCTGCAGCAGATGGGTTGCTCGCAAGCTGATGCGGCCATCGTCCCTGGCGAAACGCCGGGTTGCGAGGGCCGCGGATGCGCTTGTGGGCCGAACAAACGAGGTTAAACACCGCTTGTGCTCGCCCCGAGATCTTGCGACTGTTCGAGTGCATCCGGCAATATGGCCTTTTTGTTCTTAGCGCAAGTCCAAACTCCGCCGCCAATTCCTTGGAAAATGTGCGGACGCGGTTTTGGATCAGTGTTCGAAAATGTCTTTTCGATTCCTCAAACCCTCCGACCGATCTCCCTCCCTCCCCCTTCCTCGGCTAATTGAGATGCCTCTATTTCTCGATGTGGGCCAATGCATCGCGTACAACTGCATGTCCAAACCCCCGCATCTCCTAATGAACCCCCCCCCCCATTCGGATCCCCCTAGGATGGCTTGCATGTTTTAATAGATTCGGCTTGCCAGCTGCAAATGGATGGCTTTTTGGCGCCTCCAGTGGGTATGGATCCCGCAAAGCCCTCGGCCCTCCTGTCCCTAAAACAAAGGAGAAGGGGGGGCAATCCAGGTCGAGATTATCTCGACGAGGCGTAGCTTGCCTCCTTAATTTCTTCTCCTGCTCCCATTCAAGCCTCGCCTCTATTTTTTATTTTACCGAAAAACCGAGACTGAAAATATCTTCCTTTCACCGCCTTCACCGCTCAAGTGGCAGGGCGGCTGACAAGGCACAGACCGAAGACCTCTCTTTTCTCGCAAGTACAGGACACAGATCGCAAACAGGCCCTGCCAAACATCCAACATATGCGAATAGCAAAACAAGAATGAAGTTTTGAAACCTTGAGCGGGAATCCGTGTAGATCACAGCTTTGACCGGCTCAAGAGGCACTCTTTCGTGGTTGTCTTGTCTGCGCCAGCTCGACAAACATCGGATTGACCTCCCCCTACCTGGGCCACCTCCTCCTTCTCTTAGCAGCCAAGCTCGAAGCCTTCCATTTCTCCGTCAGCCCAGTATGAACGGGATAGCACCGGTCCGAAAGGGAGGTCTGGAGGGCCTCCCCCCCATCGTCGCAGAGGTACGCAAAACCAATCCATCTCTCCCCTTGGGAACTCTCGCGGAGCAGTTCAAACCAGGAACGCCTGTACCATAGCTAGGCCTATAGCGGTTAATATTTCAAATAGGAATGGTAGGAGGGTCGGTGTAGAAGGCCAATCCGCCCGCCTCTTTTTGCTCTGCATGAGCCCTAGTAGGCAGCCGTGCTCCCTCTCCTATCATGGGCCTGCTAGCCGTAAACAGAGAGCGCCATGGAGGTCCGGGTTAGGTTAGAAAGACAGGGCCTTGAAGATGCTTTGTATCCTCGATGCATGCCCGTCTCGAGGGCTGGAGTGGATCCAATGCGCTGAGCCACCTCGATTGGGAAATTCCCTGAGAAGAGGCAATTAAGTAAGCCAGATCAGGCTTCTGTGGCTTGGAAGGAAATTGTTCCAATCTGGGGGGGATCTGCATGATGAGGAGCGGCATTTCGGAAGGCTTTCCGCTGCTTCCGGAATGCAGGATTTTTCACTGAATTGGATGCAAAAAAAAAAGAGATTGGTTGAGCATCAACGAATGCTGATTCCTCTACATGAACCCAGCCAAATAAACAATGGTCCCCTCCAAATTCAACCTGGTCCCGTTAGTCACTTGATATAGTAGAGTACGTTGTGCAAACATTCGTTCACGTTATCGACATGCCGTGAGAAGATCCTCTTCGGACAAGCAAAACAATTGCACTTCTCTTCAGGGAAAGAAGCGGCTGAGAATGCCCTATAGTAGGCAGAGATCATGTGGATTCTCAGGGGAGATGTGCGTCGAAACAGGACGGTTTCAAGTCCGCAACGGTGATGAAGGCGGCCATCACTCGCTTCGAAAAAAAACTCGAGTAAGTTCTCTTTGAATTTCTAGTTTTCTTGCATCTGTTCTTCCCCACTCTATATGTAGATGCACTTCAGCTTTCTGCGTGAATTTCGTGACGCTAAGGAACTGGAGGGTAAAAAACGAATTCTCTACAAAATACAGGGGAACTGGAAAATTATTCTACTCGGATATCCTAGAGGTAAGCAGGGCATGTGGAGAGGTCTTCCTTGCTCACATGAGATGGGAGCGGCAGAACCCCTAAAGAAATAGACCAGCTCACGTTATAGGCGGGTGCATGTTTGTGAAATTCTTCAGCATGGTGGATGCAGAAAGATAGCAGAAATTGCAGAGCCAGGGCTAATACCGCATCGGTCGACTGATTCTGCGCACCTTGTTCTATGCAAGAGGATGCGCTGTAATCAAATATTACGACTAGGTCCTGGGGGTAGGAACCCGGCTCTTTAGCTCTCTGCTGCTATAAATACCCATCGTCATTCCTGGGATTGCCGTTTATTCTTCATCCTACTTCTTCAGTTTATCAATTCATCGTAGCCCTCATGGCCAAAGCAATCGGATTGACCCTCTTACTCACTCTCTTTGTCATTTTTCAAATGACCAATGCCCACGCTATCCCTAAGTGTCAACCGCAACTCGGAAAATGCAAGGAAGATACCGACTGTTGCATTGGCCATTGTATCCTCAAGGGTACAGCTGGATTATGCCAGCCCCTTTAAATAGGCTCTTGTTTGCTTTCTTAATTTCATCAAGATGGAGCTTCCTCCTGACATAAGCATGTATGCTTTTATATGGGTGCCCATGTTTATCTACATTTACCTCCGTGGCCTATCTTGCTAGTCTCTTAATTTATGAGGCTCTCTTGGAACTATGAATAAACTTTATTTTTTTTCTTTGATGCAAAGTTGACTCCCTGAGAGCGAAAATGACCGACATTAAAGCAGCAGTATGATTCTGTTATTTCAGCGGTTATCCCTCGCTCTGCGCTTTCAAATTGAGAACTTCTTGACGAGAACCTTTATACCTTTGTCCAAAAATGGGCCACTCGTGGAACACTGAAAATGGTAGGGTGGAGCCCGAACCAGACCTGCTCTACCCTTTTCGGATCCTTTGTCTTCACACATCACCTGGGGTCCCGGCTGTATCTGTTCTCGAAATACCTTTTATAAAAAGAAATAGAATAAATCATATTCCCGTTGCATTGCGAATTTAATTAAAGATTGGAAAGGCATCGGAGGGGAGGATAGAGTACCCATTGGACAACCATTCTTGTTGTCCTGGATCATGGCCCATCGGGGACCGATATTATGTAAGAATGACGCGGGCTAAAGACGGCTCCGTCCCCTTCTCAAACATAGAGTTACCCGTCCATTCAAGGTTTAATGCCAGGTCTGCCAAGAGGTGTCTGCCGGTCGGATAGGAACAAACCTTCGATGCTGATGCTGATTTCCAATCGGCTTTTACCGAAGAGAGATAAACAGTTCCCGTCCTCCTGAACACTATCCTCATCTGTTACGCATTAACCTAGAGTAGATAGAATTATTTACGGGAAGAGAAAATCATCCCTCATAGAAAACCAGGAGAGCCAGCAAGACTTCAGGAGAGTAGCTTAGGAGCTGATTGATCTAATGGGCACTCTAGCTGATTCAGCAACTTATTGTGCAATTAGGGGAAAAAGAACCCACTCTCCTCTATTGCTAAGGATATACTGGGTGTTCATTCATCCTAGTAGCAAGACCGGAAAAACTGGGAGAGGTTTTGCATAGAGAGAGCAAGTCCTTGAGCGCGTTTGACAAGGCCCCGGCCGCGCAGGAGTTGGAACTGACTTTGGAGCAATCGGTGGGGCTGCTTTGGAAAGCCACGGACGGCAGCCTTGAGTGATTCGAGTTTCATCCCGGCTTTTCCCTTTTACATGACACCGCAACATTTCAAGCCTATGTCAAACAGGACAATATCCCATGGACAGCGTTTCAGGATTTTTGGTCACGACGCTGCTTGGCAACTCGTCTCAACGCCGGCTATGGGTCGCAGCTAGAGCGGTGCGGGGTGAGAGCGTAGGCAAGCGGGAAGGATCGGATCCGTTTCCCCTAGGTTTTATGACTGGATGCCAAGGCTATGGCGGATGTTTCAGAAAGAGCTCGTTCTTCCTTACATGGGCTGCTTTTCATATAGTCAAGAGCGTCTCAGGCTATTTTTAACCCTAGTATAGTAATTTTGCCTCTCCGCTTCCATATATGTGGGGCGGGCCGTAAGCCCAAACCTCCTTCTCCTTTTCCTCGATTTCCTTGTGCGGCTGGTTTGCCGCTGTGGAAAACCCTAACAAGGCCAATGACACTGGCGGATCGGTGAGATAAAAACTCCACGTTTTTTCCATTTTACTCCTTCCATTTAATTTTTTTCCCTTGCTCGTGTTCGACCGGCAACTGTGCTGCTTCATCCACCGCTTGACGTCGAACCCTCTATGCATGCCCCCAAGTTATACTCCAATGCGGTAAAGCTCTTCCAGATTCGCGTCGAGACCATGGTGCCAGGCGGCGGGGAAGGCGAGGTGATCCTCCATGGGATGGCTTCGGAGGCATCTGGCTACAGATTGCGTGGCACCCTGGTGCTGAGCCTGAGCGACAATTTCAACGTGAAAAGCATAGGCTTGCGCTTTCTGGGCGAAATGAAGATCGGATGGGTAGAGGGTAAGTTGGATGGATGGCGGTAGGCAGCAAGGCTTGTTCTAATGCTCCTCATTGGCTCTCTTGCGGCGTTTCTCTCCTGTTCGCGTCCTGAAGCCTCCTCAACTCCGTACCAGAAATCGTGGAAAGAGGACCGAACGCTCATGGACCACACCTGGACCTTCGTCTCGTCGCTGCACACGCTCCCGCCCGGCAACCATGTCTGGCCGTTTGAGATCACCCTCCCAGGCTCGACCCCTGAAACCGTCGCTCCCATTAACGCGAACCATTCCCAGGTCCTCTACTATCTCAAGGCGAGCATCGATCGGCCGGGCCTCTCCTCCAACCTGTCCACCAAGCTCCCGATCCGAGTCATCAGGATCCCGCTGTCATCCTCGCTGGATCTGATGCAATCCCTGGCGTTCGTCAACTGCTGGGAGAGGAAGGTCCGGTATGAGGTCGTGCTCCCCTCCCGGGGAATTGTGAAGGGAAGCCACTTCCTCGCCAATGTCCGGCTGGAGATGCTGTCGAAGAAATTGTTCGTCCGCGGGGTCAACTGGGTGTTGGCCGAGGTCCTGACTCTGACCGTGCAAACGCAGAGGCGCGCCATCGACACCGTCCTCGCGGCCGGGGGTCAAGATGTCGAGACGGCGCATTCCGAGGAGAAGCCCAATTATGACATCCTTCTCCCGATCAAAGTGCCTCAGAGCGGTCTACGCTGCGACGCAGACATAGCTGGTCTGCGCATACGCCACAAAATCACCTTTTACATCATGATCTCGGATAGGAGAAGGCATCATATGCAGCTCTATATCTCGCTGCCGGTGACGATCGTCGATCAGCGGTTCGGCGAGATGGTGAACACGCTCCCCACCTACGGCGAGAGCTTCTCCGTCCCCGCGATCGCCGGCTCTCCGGCACAAACCAGAGAGCCCTTGGGCGCGTCGGATTATATGGGCTTGGCGCAGGCTCTCAACGGTGAGAGCGAAGCCCCGGGCCTCTCCCCCTTGGAAAGGCTAAAATTGATGCGACTCCCCTCGTACCGCACGGCCTTGCGCGAATCACCCCTCAACTTACCCGTCTCCGACTCACTACCCTCATACCTGGATATCTCGAGTCGTCTGCCCAGCTAGACCCGCGATGGCCTCGCTATCCTCCTTGTATTTACCTCCTCATCCCTCTGTGGGCGCCCTGGTAACCATAATAGACGTGTAGTATTAATGGGTATCCACTAATGCCTCCATCCTCCCGGGTTATGTATATTAATTATTTTTTATCAATAATGTATATAGCTCTTTCTATTTTTGTTTTCCCCTTCTTTGGGGCCAGTGTGCATACTGTATTTAATGTATGCGGTTTACTTTTATTGAGGGGGGAAGAGGAAAGGGAAGAACTAATCGTAAGCGTGGTTGTATAAAAAAAATAGTCGTCATCAAAAGAAACAGAGGTTGTAACAAAAAAAAACACACACAAGGTTACTGGTCCTTGTTGGTGGTCTTCTTGGTACCCCGAAGCAGACCAGTGCGGCGAGCCGCCACAAGACCCACCTTCTGACCAGGGGGAGCAAACCGCGACACGGTCGAGGCATGGCCGATGTGCTGGTGGTTACCACCTCCGTGGGGATGGTCCACGGGATTCATGGCCACACCACGGGTCTTGGGCCAGGCGTTGCGCTTCACTCGGTACTTGTGATACGCGCGGCCAGCCTTGAGCAAGGGCTTATCGATACGCCCGCCACCGGCCACGATGCCGATCATGGCCCGAGCATTACCACTGATCACCTTCTTGGCCCCCGACGGAAGCTTCACGCGCGTCTTGTTGGTCTCGGGGTTGTGGCCGATGATGGTGGCGTAGTTGCCGGAGCAGCGGGCGAGGGCGCCCCGGTCTCCCACCTTCTCCTCCACGTTGCTAACGATGGTACCCTCGGGCATGGCCGACACGGGCAAGACATTGCCGACGGTCAGCGCGGCCTTCTTACCACAGTAGATGAACTGGCCAGTGTGGAGACCCTCGGTAGCGACGATCGTCTCCGTGCGGAGCTTGTACCTACATTCCACCACGAAACGGCCCCGTGTTAGTCCCGGTTCATCCATCGATACTGCCAATGCGGCGGGGATGCCATCCAGCAAGGATGCTGGTAAGGCCTGCTTAGGCTAACTTACCGATAAGGATCCCGGAACACAACCTTGGCAAGAGGGGCACCCCGTCCGGGATCGTGCACGATTTCCTTCACAATCCCGCGGATATATCCATTGCGCTCTGCAAAATCGAGGGCTCGGAATTTGGCGGCACCCTTGCGACCGGCCGTATGGGATTTGAAGATGCCACCGGCACCTTTGCGTTGGGCACGGATTACACGACCCATGGTTTAAATCTAAATCGGAAGAGGGAGAGACATGAAAGAAAGCATGAGAACATGCCGATCTTGGTAAAAACATGGGAAAAGCTCGATCGCCGCATTCCATTTTAAGAGGGACATGGTTTCGTTTCCATCCCCTCGATCCATTCCATCCAATAGCCCCCCTCGCGAGGACGGAAACTAGCCCATCCCTCGCCCTCCCCTACTCATCCATCTATCGATCTGTCCATCCATCCATCCATCCATTCTGCCGCCCTCCTCTAGACTACTCACCGGCTTAAAGTGTTAAGGGGATTAGAGAGGAGGATCCCTAGGTCGATGTCTCCCTTCGACTATTAAACATTTTTTAACCATAATTAAGTTAATTAACTTGTTGAATTTAATCTTCCGTCTAAAAAATGTCGAGGGCAGGTGAGATGTACTATTTACCGAGGGTTACAGAGATATTATCAACAAATAATATAAAAAGAGGGAGCGGAGGGGGGGAGGGGAGGCGTCGTTGGGATAGAGCCGATCACTAAGGTGTAGTGTCGACAGGATACTGGTCAAAGGGCTGAAGGAAGGTGGGAGGAAAGGAAAGGAAAGGAAAGGAATGAGAGAGGGAAGTGGAGGCGGGAAAAAAATGAAATAGAATAGAGATGTAGGTGTAATAATTGTCCAACAATCCCAATATGAAAGGAAAAATAAAATACCAGAGGATTAATAAAGAAAAGATATACGAAAAAGGGGCGATAAAATGGTGCTGGATATATAATTTATGCTAAATATTCTGCCAGTCTCTCGACCACCTGATTCATCGAAGGGCGCTATGGATGAAGCAAAACCCACAATAAAGGGGTGTGAGCGAAGCGACCTGTAAGAAAATAAAGTAGTATGGGTACCTTCTTCGGATCCTTATGCCACATTTCTTGAATCAGCTCCAGAAGTGAGTTGGGGTATTTTCCTATCAGCGTCTGTAACGATGGCCGCACCCCCTTATCCCGCACCCCTTCATACAGCTGATGCTCTGTCATGTCTTGGTAGGGATATCCGAGCTCTGCCCAAGTCAAAATCTCCCAAAAGATCAACCCGCACGCATACACGTCTACTTTCTCGGAGTACCGCGGGTTGGTCGACCAGAACTCAGGGGCCTGCCATTGTGGGGTGCCACAGAGGGTGGTGAGAGAGGCGTTGGCCCGAGGGCGGATACGGGCGAGGCCAAAATCATTGATCTTGGCGCGGAAGTCGGCGGATATAAGAATGTTCATGGATTTGAGATCGCGGTGGATAATGGACGGACGGCGCGCATGCATATAGGAGACGCCAAGAGATATGTCGTGCATTAAAGTGACCTGAGCGCATTCGAAGCAAAAAGAAACCGGGTTAGTGTTGGAACAAGCCCACTCTTCCGCAGCCCCTTACCTGCACGCTAAAGTTCGGCTTTCTAGTCTTGCGCATGATGTCGAATAGATCACCCTCACAGAGCTCGGTCACAATGCAAAGATGCTTTGCGTTGGTACACACTCCGATGAAGCGGATGATATTTTCGTGGCAGAGCTGTCTAGTCCAAAAAAAAAGTGCGGTAGTGTGAGTTGGGTCGATACCAGGGGAGAGCAAAATAGACACCTACTTCAGTACATTGATTTCGTGCTTCATCTCCATGATGTCCTCCTCCGTAAATTGGGCAACTCGCAATTCGCCAATGGCTACTGGTTTACCTCTGTAAACCCCCGCAAAGCAATCTTTGAATCCGCCCGAGCCCAGTCTCTTGCCGATAATCAATTCATCGTAGGAAATCAATTCATCCTGGCCCGATTTGTCATCAAGGAACAAGGTGCTAAAGCGTTTAGAGTTTAAATCGCGCTCATAGGAGGGCGAAGAGAATTTGGCAGGGTAAAGGCGGGGGGTAGTCGGTGCGGGTATGGGTTTGGTATTTTGCTTCTGAAAAAGGGAAGGGGGGAAATATTGAAATGTTTAGATCCAAAAATTATCGTATAAATCAATACCCAATCAAGAAGCGCGTTTATGAGCTTTTCTTTAGAACCCTCTGTGGGAAGCCCTACATGAATAATAAACATTTAGGATCTACCCATGGCTTGGGAATGGGTGCGCTGCCATACCTCGCTCTTGACAGAGCGCAATCAGCTCCGCTAGGATCTTCTTGTTCAAAGTAGCCCATGTCTCGCGCTAAGGATGCGCAATGAAAGTTAGCACGGGCAATCGCCGAAGGAAATGGAAGTATAACGACGTACCTCTAGAGTGTCGTCAATGTGTCGCGTTATCCTCTGGAATTTGGGGCGCATGGTAGCCATGGGGGGGCAAGGCGTTAAACGAGTATTCAAGTGTGGCAACAAAGAGGGGCAGAGGAGATATAAGATGATGGGGTATTGTAGAATGGAAAGTATAGAGATTGTGGGCAAGCGTCTTTTTTTCTTTCTGTATAAAAAATGGTTCACTACTTCTTACTCAAATATCTTCTCCAAAAATGGGATAAGTCGATGAGGGATTCAATTGATGCCCTTTAGAACACCAACGAAAAATCCCTGGGCAACCTTCTAAGCGCGCCTCAATTTCTTGCCTCTCAGGGGGCCTCAGGGCAAGGCACGCTTCCAGTGGAGTTAGTGGTGATTTTGTGGTGCTTCAAGGTTACGACGACGGAACACCTTTGTGCAATGAGGAGGGGATAGCCGGCGGCAGTCACGATGCTAAGCCATCGTGTATCGTTGCGATGTGGGGGATGGGTGTAGTCAAATGTTAACGTGGGTCTCTTTCGTGGCAGCGCGCGAGACGAATACATAATCAAACCTTTAATATTCTCTTTCTGTTACGCGCCTTCGATAGCAAATAAAGAAAGAAATCAACACTAATATAACCGAGGCGACGAAAGAGGAATTCATCAGTAGGAAAATGCAGGCATCACAGCCACCCCCCCCACAGCAACACGGACAGCGCCCCCCATTCCCGGCTGGACCCCGGCCACCTATGGCACCAGGTATGCGACCGCCGCCTGGCCCCGGGATGGCCCGCCCTCCATTCCCACCTGGCAATCGATCACAGGGTCCCGGAATGCCATCACAAGGAATGGGAAGACCTGGGGAGCCTTTAGGTGAGTAGATGCACATCATCTATCTTTAGATCGAAATGGGTTTATATTGTTCCGCGCAGATGAAAGGAATTATTCTCCCGATCTACTCTGAACTCCCTTTTCGCTAACTCTATTGCATCGATGTTAACCATTTTCATCCCCTCCCTTATTTTCTAATCCTGCTTAGGTCCTGGAATGCGTCCTCCAATGGCCGGAAGGGTATCGCCACTTCCACCTGGCAATCGACCACCTCCTCCCCAGAGCGGTCCTCAAAACATACCTCCAGGCCAGCGGCCTCCTATGCCTTACCCGGGTGCCCAACCCGGCCATCCGCCTCCTAATGCTCCTGGAAGCTCTCCTATGGGACGGCCTCCATTCCCTCAGCAGCCAAGACCTGGAATGCGTCCTCAAGCCGCTCCTCAACAGTTCCCCTCTCAAGGCCCCGGGCCTGTGTCATCCGTAGATGAGCAATCGGTGTTCACTCCTCAGGATGCCGTGACATCAGTAAGCAACCAGATGGATGCAATGAACTTGAATCAATTCGTAAGCTCTTTTGATGACGGATCCTCTTTCTTCCAATTTCTTAATGTATTGTGTGTTCTCGACATCTAGAGACCTGCCGGTGGAGCAAAACCTCGCTCTAAACGAGTATACGCTACAGATAATGTTTCTCCTCAAGAGGCCATCCCACAAGTCCCTCAGCCGGGCATCCCTCCGCAACCGCCTCAACCAATCGGCGTTCAGCCGCAAGGCATACAGCATCCTCAGCAGCCGGCTCCTCCAGGATATCCTCAGCAACCTCCTGCATTTACCCCTGGCCATCCCCCCCATGCTCCGCAACAAACCCCTCCTCAACACCTTCAGCAACAACAGCCTGGTCCGATGCATGCTATGCATGCTCATCCCCAGCAGCAAGCGCGTCCACGGATCGATCCTAACCAAATCCCGTCGCCGGTTATGGTACAGGAGCAGGATCAAGAGCATTTCGCGCAACAACCATATATGACGTGCTCAAAGACTGCGGTCCCCCTCGCAAGTTCGGACTTCCATGCTATCGATGAGGGGAACTGTGTTCCGCGCTTCATGAGAATGACTACGTACAATATACCCTTTAGTGAGGGACTCCTAAACTCGGTGCACATGCCCTTGGGAGTTGTGGTGCAGCCGCTGGCGAAACTGCGTCACGACGAGGTGGGGACGATTGCCAATGCTCCATCCCCTTTTGATTTGTGGTCTCTAACCAGTTTTGAAACTATGTTTCTAGGGTCCTATTCCGGTGATTGAAACGGGTGAGGTTGGTCCTGTGAGATGTCTACGGTGCAAGGCGTATATAAACCCTTTTGTCTCATTCACGGAGGGCGGACAGAAGTATACATGTAATATGTGTGGGTTTGGTAGTCAAGGTAGAGTGGCGCGTCATTTTGATTTTTTTCGAGCGGAATTGATCCTGAGTTTTGGTTTGAATTTTTTTTTTTTGGCTCCAACTCTAGTGCCACAAGAGTATTTCTGCAACCTCGACATGATGGGCCGTCGCCTCGACTTTGAACAACGCCCTGAACTTCGACACGGCACCGTTGAATTTACCGTTCCTCGCGAATATTCATCTCGTGATCCCGCGCCAGGTGCCTACGTCTTCGCCATCGATGTATCCTGGAACTCGATTCAGAGCGGAATGCTAGAGCAATGCATCGAGTCGCTTAAAGCGGTGCTCTTCGATGAAACGCGCATTCTGCCCGAAGGAGCTCGTGTAGGAATAATCACTTACGACCGAACAGTGCATTTCTACAACTTGTCGGTGAGTGTCGTCTAAAGTGATCGCCGCATTCGTTTTCTTTTAATATTTTGCCTAAATACTTTTGCCGCCACAACTATTAGCCCCAGCTAGATCAAGCCCAGATGCTGGTCGTCTCTGATGTGAACGATATGTTTGTTCCCCTCAGTTCCGGCTTCCTCGTTGATCCACTCGAATCTCGCCAAGTGATCACCGATTTGTTTAACGCTCTGCCGAACATGTTCAAAAATAACAAGATATCCGACCCGGCATTTGGCGCTGCGGTGCAGGCAGCCCAGCAGGCGATGGCCAGCACCGGCGGGAAACTATTGATTTACTTGACTTCGCTCCCTCTGAGTGGTCCAGGGACCCTGAAGTATAGGGATGACCCGAAGCTATACAACACAGAGGGAGAACGCAAACTCTTCACCCCCCAGGATGCTTGGTACAAAACAATGGCGACGCAATGTGCAACGGCGGGCGTGTGTGTCGACCTGTTCCTCTTCCCCAGCGCATATGTTGATGTTGCCACACTATGTTTGTATTTTGTATACTAGGCCACTTTTATATTTGCTGGAGTGACTGAGCCTTTTTTTTCCAACTTAACAGCGGTGCTACCCTCACAGACGGGAGGAGACACTTACTTTTATCCGCAGTTCGTTCGTTCCCGGGATGGCACTCGCCTTACCCACGATATCAAACATAATCTCTTACGAGAGCATGGCCAGGATGCTGTGATGCGTATTCGTTGCTCCACCGGTCTGAAGGTGGTCGAGCACCTTGGGCACTTCCATTCGCGCAATCCGACCGACCTCGAGCTGGCCGGTATCGACGCGGATAAGGCGTTTGGGGTCATTCTTGGATATGACGAGCGGTTGGACGATAAGCAGCCTGCCCATATTCAATGTGCTTTGCTGTACACGACGAAAGAGGGATCGAGGAGAGTGCGGGTACACAACTTGGCCGTGGGTGTCACAAACTTGGTTGGGAATGTTTTCCGGCATGCTGAGGCTGATGCATCAGTGAATCTCTTGCTTAAAGGAGGTAAAATATCTACCGCAAATTAGCAAAACCCTAACGCGAACACTAATAGCGAGGTGCTTTTCTCTTTCTTCCAGCCTTTAACCAGGCGCTTGAGAAGCCCCTTAAGGATGTGCGCGAGGCTCTTACCGAGCGATGTGCCAAGATCCTGGCAGCATATCGCAAAAACTGTGCATCCTCGACCTCTCCTGGCCAGGTAAAGTTGAGAGGGACTGTGTGTAATAAAAGCTTAATTAACCAATGCATTTTAAAAAAAAAACTCAGCTTATTCTCCCAGAAGCCTACAAATTGCTACCCCTTTATACGCTTACCATGCTCAAGTCGAAAGCCCTTCGGGGTGGTCCCGATCTAAACGCAGATATCCGTGTATACACCATGCGGATGATCAAGACCATGGGGGTTTCGGAAACTATTGGGCTGCTTTATCCACGGATGTTTGCCGTGCATGAGATGCCCGAGAATGTAGGCCTTAGTCCCTTTTGAAGCCATGCCGATGGATCAAGGTATATTCTAATTTATTTTGGGAATTTTAGGCTGGGCTATCGGAAGAAACTGGTCACTTCAAAACCCCTCCCCTTGTGCGGGTGTCCTACGAGCGCCTCAATCCGGCGGGAGCTTATCTTCTTGAAAATGGCCACCAGATGTTTATCTGGATTGGCCGCCAGATCGAATCGCAATTCTTGCGCGATGTCTTCCAAGTCGAACACATCGAATCTCTTGACCCCAATCTGACCGCACTTCCGTCCCTCGACACGCACATCTCCAGACAACTTCGTGCGCTAGTAGAGTTCCTGCAAGGACAGCGCAGGCAATACTTGGGGATGAGATTGGTGAGGCAACAACTAGACGCGCAGGCTGAAGCCGAGTTCGTCTCTTTGCTAGCAGAGGATAAATTTGGTGGCCCTGGGGGAGAAGGGCTGTCCTATGTAGACTATTTGCTGCATATGCACCGGAGAATACAGACAGAGATGGAGACAGTACGGGTTGAACCCCCACCTGCGGCAACCGGTGGCTGGCATTTCTAACCTTTTTTCTTATTTGGTGAATGCGATAAAAGTATTTTGGAGCGTACGGTAATGCTTTTTTTT
>NW_027192198.1:925796-936902 GCF_041956535.1 Calcarisporiella thermophila
GTATTATTTTCTTATGGGATACTATGGGCTTTTCTCTCCTTTATTCATATGTTTTTTTTTTTCATTCTTTCCATTTCCCTCTTTTCTTTTATTAAATGGTCCTCTGTTACATGTGCTAGTTCAGACTCAAAGGATGGAGAATTTTGGGAAAAAAGTAAATACACTCCCCGATGTTGTGCAATAGATATTTCGTGCACACGAAGCAGCAACAAATGTGCCCATCTCGCATTTTTCTCACGGTGCTCGTATAAAAAAAGCTCAGCTCAGCTCCCCACATTTTCTAATCACTCCCCTCGTACTTAATTCCCCCCCTTTGATAAACTAAAATTAAAAATGTACACTCGAGTTCTTACCCGCACACAAGGGTGAGTATATATGCACACGGGCTGCAAGGCTCATGCCGTACTAATTCTAATTTGGATGACCATTGCTTGATTAAAAACTAGGCTACCACTTCGTCGTACCTTTGCGACTACTGCTCAGCGAGCATCCGCCCGCACACTCCAAAACTACATCAACAATCAATTCGTCCCTTCCTCTGCCTCATCTGTTTTGCCAGTCACCTCTCCACATGATGGCAAAGTTATTGCCAATGTCCCGCTCTCACCTGCGTCAGAGGCCGACAGCGCAGTGGCCGCTGCAAAGAAGGCGTTCCCCGAATGGAGCAGCTTGACGGTCAAGGATCGTGTGCAATACCTGTACAAGCTTCACCGTGCTCTAACTGATAACATGGATGAGCTTGCAAAATTGATCCAGATGGAGCATGGAAAGAATTATACAGAGGTGAAGCTTACAATGATCAATGGATATTTGGTGCGAAGCTTTTGAAGGTTAACTCTGGCTGTCCTGCTGTAGGCAATTGGCTCAATCAGCAAAGGAATGGAGACTCTTGAGTACGCGATTTCCTTACCCCAACTCATCCAGGGTAAAATTCTTGATGTCTCCCGCGGGGTCTCCTGTTTTGATCGTCGTGAGCCTCTCGGAGTTGTTGCTGGGATTGTTCCATTCAACTTCCCGATCATGATCCCGCTGTGGCTTCTGCCTTTCTCCATCGCATGCGGCAATACCTTTGTTTTGAAACCAAGTGAGAAAGTTCCCCTCACAATGAACCGGGTGTACGAGATGATCAAGGATATCGGCCTTCCGGAAGGTGTGGTCAACCTGGTAAATGGTGACTCGAATGTCGTCAATGCATTGATCGACAACAAGGACGTCAAGGCAGTGGCTTTTGTGGGGTCATCGCGAGTTGCCGAGATCGTTGCGCAGCGGAGTCAGCAGAATGGAAAGCGGGTGCTGGCTCTTGGTTTGTATTTCCCTTATGCAACCTAGGTGCGCATTTATTCACTCACTCATGGGCATTAGGTGGCGCCAAGAATCACCTCGTGGCCGCTCCGGACTGCAACGTTGAGATGACTGCTCAAGGTAACGAATTCGGGTGGTAGCTACTCCTTCAATTGAGAATATTGACATCGCTCATCTATTGGTTAGATGTGGTGAACTCTTTCTCTGGTTGCTCTGGTCAGCGATGCATGGCTGCCAGTGCCCTCCTTATCGTGGGCAAACAGCAGGCCCTTCTTGATCAGATCGTCAAACGCGCTTCTACACTTAAGGTTAGCCGCGAGGACGGGTGTGTCGGTCCGGTTATCGACGAAGCCGCACAGAACAAGATCTTGGGCTACATTAACGATGCGGAAAAGGCTGGGGCCCAAATTCTCCTCGATGGTCGTCAACATGCCCAAGGCAAAGAGGGATGGTGGGTTGGGCCGACCATCATCTTGCACAAGAACAAGAGCGATGCTGCCCTCCGTGAGGAGATCTTCGGCCCCGTCCTCTCTGTGTACGAGTGCTCCACCCCGGAGGAGGCCATTGAGATCGAAAACTCGAATCCCTACGGCAACGCCGCGTGCATCTACACGACCACGGGTGCGACTGCCGACTGGTTCACAAGAAGATTTAGCACCGGCATGGTCGGAGTTAACATTGGTATGCCTTTCTTTGGATGTGAAGTTTTACATCGATTCAAGCTCATCCCTTCACTCGCTTTCCTAATAGGTACCCCGGTGCCGCGTGAGCCCTTCAGCTTTGGTGGAATCAACAAGAGCCGTTTCGGAAGTCATGTGGACATGACGGGCGATGGTGGTATCGAATTCTTCACCTGGAGGCGCAAAATCACCACAAAATGGACTAAACCCGCCGAGCAACACTGGCTTAACTAGTCTGTCTATGATTTCAACTGGTGGTGAAGACAAATTTTATACTCTGTAATTCTTATACTGATGATGGTTAATAATATTTCGAGAATCCGAGCCAAGGATATCGGCGTTTTCCTCTTCTGATCTCTACTTCATGGAATAAAGCTGGAAGCAAGTGTAAAATTAGATAGACCCAAATAAGTGATGGATTTCCACGATTGAAAATTCTTGCAGACTCGGTTGTAAATATAAATCTCGCTCTCAGGTCTCAAATATAGACCCAACATATCACAGCTATAAGTTTTAGACAAAAATTATTACCGTATAAAGAGTATAAAAGTTTAAATTTAAAATAATGATTAGAAAACAGTATGTCCGTATGGATAAAATTGTTACCAATTCTGTTAAAAAGACGAGAATGAAAAATAAAGCAAAAAAGATTGCCCCAATGCGGCCGGCAGCATATTATTTGCTGCGCCACTTTTTGTATTGAGTCCGTTGCATCACATTTTTAAAATATTTTTCAAACCAATTTGTCGCAGCTGCGTAAATAGTACATTATGCACTGCGAAAATGGATTTGGTTCGAATCTTGTGAATGCGTGGATGCATTACTGTACTTTACTGAAAGACTTTAACACTTTCTAACAATCTTGTCGAAACTTATGGACACCGCTGAGCATTACAAGATTTTTACGCTTTTCGTAGGGCTGTGATTACACAGTGTTACATTCGGGTTTGGCCAAACTACGGACTACTTTCCTTTTCTAGAGCTGCAGCGCATATGAAAGACGAGTGGCAGATGTGGCGGTTCAACCGTAATAATTCACGACCTGCCCTACTCCATAAGCTTCTTTATTCCTTTGTGAAGAATGGCAAAAGTCATTGGAACATTAGTTGCTGTCGTCCATAAAGCTGTAAATAATAGTTTGGTCGTGGATAATATTTGCAATCCTCTCTAACGAACCACCCAATTGAATTAGCGACAGTTAAATAAACTTGCAAATGTGGGAATGCAATCCATTTACTGCACCGTGTCTTTAGGTGATAATGTTCAGAAGACCTTGGTCGACCCCAGAGGTGGGCAGACCCCCAGTTTTGGCTCAGAGCATCGCTTTATGCTGTGTGAAGGCTCCCCGGATCTATTAATTCAAGTATTCAGTGGCGACTACTCCAAACCCCAACTCATCGGAGAGACACGAATCAATGTAGATAAGATTGTCGAGCAAGGAGAATGGAATGGTAAGTTCCGTATTTTAGGACAGAGAAAGCCGGTATTGGAATATTCAAGATACTTTAGAGTGGTTTAAAATTGCTTTAGGTGAGAGATATGCTGGTGAGGTTTTTATTAAGTTTGCTTTGTATTGCCAAGTAAGTGGCTCTATTTTCTTATATAGCGTAAGTTTGACACACCTTTGACTTTGCATAGAATGCTCCATCACGCTCAATCTCGCAACCAATATCCACAACCCATTTGCCGCCACCTCTATCGAATACCCTGCTTCATAGTTCACCCTCAGCTTCTCCTCCCATACCAAACAAACCCCCAGATATACCAACAATATCGACACACAATGACACGGTTGTCGTGTGGAACGGCTCCGAGCTGGTTCCATACTCTCCGCCCCATAGCCTCACCTCGACTCGCATATCCCCTGTGTACTCGCATAAAGATACGATTGTAACTTGGAAACCGACAACTGAATCCCCAATAGGCATCAACACTTCGAGACATAGTCCACGACCGCTTCTCGGTATGTCGCCCACTTTTCCTCGGTCCAGCTACGTCCCATCTCTATCCTCATCTAAACAGCACGTCGCTCCTCCGTTCTCCTTCCCGGAATCACCACACCCGCCTTTTTCTCATTCTGTGTCAAGGCCACCATTCTGCTGGACAATTCCAGAAAATCCACTGCACTCATCGAACACTAGGGCAAACTTCCCACGACACACTGGAGGGAATTTAGGCAGACCATCAGCTTCAGATTCAATCCAAACTGAGCGAGCCTCCTTTTGTATGTCCCCCAATGAAATAGCAACAAGAGACCGAAATCATTTTCCTATTCCGACGCTGCGTTACCAGACTAGATCCAGTCAGCCATCTTCCCCTTCTCCAAGACACCACGCTACATCATGGTCTCCGCTTCCATCAAACCACTCAATACCGCACTGGAATGAGTATT
Source organism: Calcarisporiella thermophila (assembly GCF_041956535.1). Classification (NCBI taxonomy): domain Eukaryota; kingdom Fungi; phylum Calcarisporiellomycota; class Calcarisporiellomycetes; order Calcarisporiellales; family Calcarisporiellaceae; genus Calcarisporiella; species Calcarisporiella thermophila. The sequence goes on from NW_027192198.1 coordinate 930,171, forward strand.
GCTTGCCCCAATTTATTGGAAGTCCAAGCCAAATGTACCGCCCATATTTTCCTCCATCCTATGAAGATAATCAATATCATATGCGCCCTGCCCACGAGTCAACTGGCCCCGAACCACTTTCCTCCTCGGTACGGCCACTCTCTAGTCCTTGCTCACCCAAACCAATAGCAGCTATTGCTTTCCCGGAACCTCAGCTAGACTCTACGTTCTCTACATCGGCTCAAGAGTGTGACCTGCAACACCACTTTGAACCTCCTCCACCGCAAGTCCCTCGAAGAAAGCGTTCCAAAACTGAACTGAATCAATGAGTTTTAATCGTGTTTTCTTAATGAAATAATCAATTCAACATTATCTTCCAAATACCATTCATCCTATAAGCATTCTGGGACATTTTTCACTTAATTACTATTTTGATCAGCGAAAACTCTCTCGAGATGCTCATCTATTAAATACAGTGTACTTATTTATCTTCCTCATTCGCAAAAAACATCTTTTTGTTCTGAAACTTCAACACCTCGTTTCCCCAGCTAGTCCATCCAGGAAGAAGATTGCGAGCAAAGAGCTCCAAACAACGTGGCGTGTTCGGTAAATGGGTGGCAAGAATTTCTGTCCAACCACGGCAGAAAGAAAACATAGATTGTGAAAACGGACAAAGGAAGCGGTGGTTACTAAGACGCTTACCATGTAACGGTGGTTTCCTTGAATGATTATGGCTCGGAACCCCTACCATGACTCGTTTCTCTACTTCAACCTCGCTTTTTATCCCCATTTTCCCAATGATAAGCCTTTCATATGGCTTCCGGTGTGGGCTTTCCAAATTTACAACTGGCTCCCCCTGTATTGTCACTTTCAACCAGCACATTTCTTCAATTAGACGTACCCCCCAAATCGGAAAGAGTTTTTCCACGACAAGACGACGGAATTTCGGCTTATTGGTACACCAGACTGCAATTGTACCTGTGCCTGAGGGATTTAGCAGACGCCGGATAGGAATTTTATGAAGATCATAGGCGTCGATGGGCATATAGGCAGAGGAGCGTGAGATAGATTTATTGGGCCACGGCGGATCAAGCACAATAAGATCAAAGTAGCCATGACGTTCGGCTGAAGATCAAATAATATGTCAATAATACATTCTGAAATTTTGAGATTAGAAATAGTGCTAGGTACCATGTTTGGCCAATATTTTTATATCCGCAATGTCTGAGAGGAGAAATGTAGAGCCAGGTGGTATCAAGTATTTTGATCCAGCATAGGAGAGATTAAGAGTTGTGCGGGTTGAATTGGTGATAAGACGATGGAAAATTTCTGTCGTTTCGAGCTCGGTATCTTCTGGAAGTAAAAATGCAACTAAATACGGAATGGGTATATATAACTGGTTTTTGTATTTTACCATTAAGGATTGTTTCACCTTCGTTCACTTCCAGCATTGCATTTCTCCTCATGGAATCCACCATCGAAATTAATCCAACAAAATCCATATTTTCTTTATCATCATACACTACCTCATTCCCAGTTCTCACTCGATACTCGGCGTTCCAACCTTCACGTATCTCTCTCAGTCCTAAGGCAATAATTTCTCTCATCATTGAGTGATAGTCTTCATCAAATTGCCCCGTAGTGACTGCTTCATTATTTTCGTCGCCATGTTCACAAGTTGCGTCGGTACTAGAATCTCTTTTCCTTTTTTTTGGAAGTGAGGCAGAATAGGGAACTGTTACTTCAAATTCAGCGGTGTTGAGAACAAATCCTGCTGTAGAAAATCCTCGAGCTAAATCTATAAGCAGGGCATGAGGTGTTTCTAGAAGTATTGACATATTACAATGAAGAATATCATAAAGTGACTTTAAATCCGAATTCAATTTAGAAATGGATACGCGTAAATAAAAAAGGCTCAACTTGACGCGTATGGTGAAGGGTTGGGCAAAAACAACATAGATTACTGTGTTAAAATTTTGAACATTTAGGATCCTCTTGTGTACATACTTCAAGGATACTGTTAAACACCCTTTTGAATCCGTAATATAGTAAACATGTAGGAACTTTTCTACTTTAATATTTTGCAAGCAGCCAATTTGTCAAGAAAGAGAGCGCCACAACCATATCATGGGTAGAACACAAAGATGCTCAAACCCACTGACACACTGGTACCAGTAGTGAATACATGTTTATGGACTAATTAAGACTTAATTCTTTGGGTTCTCGTATTGGAAAAATGAATTAATCTTGTCACAAAATTTTAAAACCTGCTAGACATAGAGAAGGGTACAAGCAGGGTGTAAGAATTTTGTAAAATATTGCTCTCCCGAAGCATTAAAAAACGACAGCCCATAAAAGCGACAGGAAACGTCCGACTACGTCCAGTTATAACTTCGAGATAATCAAGTGAAATTGAAAATATGAACTCACCATTTAATTTCTGTAAATAATAAAGGAAGTTTAGGGGAAGATTATTCCTAGTGAATCAAACGATTTGGAGGAGCTTAATTTTGTGAATAAAAATTTGTATTTTGAGTAGATCATTGTTGAATTCAATGTTAATCAGATGAGTTGACGAAGAGATCGCAAAAAAAAGAAAATTAAAAATTGAATAGTTCATATAATCATGCAATCATAAAAACGTCAAGTTTTTGAAATGCATTCTTATATAGACAGATGGAAGTATGGATGGAAGGATGGATGGATGAAGGGTAATAAATGAGGAAACTCTCTGAGGTTTCTCAAATTCGTCCTTATATACCTCCTTTTAAAACTCAATTTCAAATTTAATAAACTCCACTATTAAAAAAATTCACTTATATTCGTAAAAACAGAAATACGCTTTTGCAAAGGAATTGATATTTATCTTTCATATTACAGTAAGCTAATGGACATAATTAATATAACAAAAGTAAGCATTATTCTATGTTAAAATTACCTTGTCAATACATTTTGCTAAAGCAGAATAATGAATAATCAATAAATTTACGAGTTACAACTAAAATCGGCTGCGATATACTGTGCTCATCGTTTTCAGTAGCGATTTTTATATTTCATTATTTACATGTTGGTGACAAAGGGCTAAGAGATACCAGCCTCAAGCAAGAAGTAAGTGCTAGAGTGAGAACGGGATCAGAATCCTTTTTAATAATTTAATATTCCTGGGAGATATCACTATATTCCTCCTCCGTCTTTAAAGTAACGAGAGTGCCTTGCTTCGTTTTGTTCACAACACATGTATAGAATTCACCAACTTGAAACTGAACAGGGTATAGAAACTTCGGCATTTTGCTCGAACAGAATTTTATAATTATTTCCAATATAACATTTGGCAGAATGTGTGAAATAATCAACGACGCGCAATATTTACAAACCCCTATAGAGTAAATGGTTTAGTAATAAACACGAGTGCAAAAACTTAACAATTCCACGAGAAACAACTTATACACTAACGTTCTGAGAATGTATCTCTTGAGAAAATCTGCTGGCTGACTTTGAGCATTTGAACATGGTTGCTGGGCAAGTAATTGGTTTGACAATTAATTGGGGCAGATGGTCGGCTTGCTTTGTAATGCAAGCGCAGCTATGTAGTATCAATAAAAGCAAACAAAATTATTGCACTCATATTGCCTACTAAATGATTTACACAATAGTTTCTCTGCCACAGATGGTTTCCCATATTCCCACCAAATGCTTCGCTGCTCAGGAGGATATTAGAAAATGAACAAGAAGGAAAATAAACAATTGTAGTTTATTTTCATAAAGATGATCGCAGTACTACAACAGACCAACTTAGAACACAAGTGCAGCACCTTTGTTTTTCTTCTCACCACCAAGCTCGAAATGCTTGCAGCGTTTGATGGCAACTAGTTTCTTGTACTTGCACACAGTGCACTCAAGTCGCAACACAACCTTCTTGGTGGTCTTGGCTTTCTTGTGGAAGACAGGCTTGGTCTGACCACCATAACCGGACTGTTTGCGATCAAAACGGCGCTTACCCTGAGGGGTATCAGATTTTTTGCCCTTCTTGTACTGCGTCACCTTGTGGAGTGTGTGCTTTTTGCACTTCTTTCCAGCGCAGAAGGTGTTCCTTGTCTTCGGGATATTGACCATTCTAGGCGGATGAATGCAAGTCACTTTATAATAAGATTTCAAAAGGAGAAAAAACAAAGAGTAACCACATGATCCTGGTGGGATAGCTGTGGTTTACTTACCTCAATTATAATTTCAAAAAGAACTATAGCGTATTTCGTGAACTAACAATATTTCACGGAGACACTTCAGTTCGTAAATTGCAAACTGATGTTCAAAAATACAAGATCTATGGACTATTTTACGCTTAAATATTCAAGTTATGTAGAGTAAGGCACATAAATATATCACCTAAGGATATACCAAGCTCATGAGTTATTATATTATAGTGATAGCCAGAAAATTTCTTATTTTAGTCATAAGTGCTATGTTGTATACAGACTACCGGAATAGTTTCCCAATATGGTAATTTCTTTTTTAAATTACCTCAAACTTGTAAAATATAGATGAAAATATCATTGGAAATTATACAGCACACAAGCTAACTTTAGTAATGCATTATAACCATGTTTAAAAAAGAGATGCTATAACACTGGGATATTGGAGATGAAAAAGGGGTTGAGGTGTGCTTTATGAATGCACTATTACTCTATTCTTTTCATGAGTTATGTTTTATCCTCTTTTTAACCAATTTCTTGTGTCATACTTTTACATAATATACAGCTTGCAGCAGTTTCAACATTATTGAATGGATCTTGTCGATATGTTCATTCTTTATATCTCTTCACTCCTTCTCTATTCGTTCCCACAGTTCAGACTTGTTCTTTGGAAATCATTGATAATAGCTGAACCCTAGCTTCAATTCGTTCCGCGTGTGCTTCATGATATTAAAATCCGGAGGCTATGTGAGTCACTTTAGAAAATTCATTTTGTTGCTTTGTTACTAATCTCTAGTTATTTTGGAAATATATTTGAGACCATTGTCATATAGAAATATGACTTGTAACCTTATGATCCCATAATAATTCAATGATTCAAGTGACTCTCACTGAAGATATTCGTACATAATATGAATCGAGTCCTCCATTGGTGTTGCACAAATAACCGACGCCATGAGAAGTGACATAGCCCCACCAGCAAAGATCCACTCCCGCGTTTATGTGTTGGCCTGATATAGTGGTTGTGATTTAGCGCTCCTATGTGCTTGCAGTAGTATTCTCTCCCACCTGTATATGCGAGCGTAATCTGCATGTCATCCGATAATACAGCTCAATTCTACTCATCCTCAGCTCAAACTTTACACTTATTCGCAAAGTCCAATCAACAACAACAACATACACATTTATCTCGTATTCGATCTTGAACCCTTACGATCGAGGCGCTTGTATATTTCTGCATTCCTTCAGTAGATATATGAAAATAATAAAATTTTTTAAAACATGTTGAGTTCATTGTCCAATTGGTAATCATATTGAAGCTATGTGTTTTGGGTGAAGGAAATCACATATTTTTAGATTTGTATCTATTTTCCTTTAAAACAAAATTCTTTAAGCTCTTTTTTATCTTCTGTGGATGCGGGACACCATTTGGATCTCACTATTCTATGCGGCTTATGTGAGTTATTTTTTTTTCCTTGGGATGTATTTTTTACATCCACTTGATGATTTTTATCTGAAGGATAGTAGGGTAGACTTCTACGCCAAAATCACTCAGCTACTGCCCCTGGCCTCCCATTTTTGTGGTTAGATTTCTCCTAAGGATTTTTGCTATCTATTTTTGTAGCCGCTAGATATTACTTGCTTATTGCTATACTATTGATAGCGGTTGATTCCTGAGAAAAACCCGTCAAACTCTTATGGGCTGGTATCGCCTATGAGAATCGAATCCACAACCTAGTGTTTCGGCTCTGGTGCGGCTTATGTGAGTCATATTTTTTTTTGATCAATCAAAGGGAACTTTTATTAGTTTCCGTAGCTTACAAGGGTTTAATGGTTACAATGAAAAAAGAAAGGGGGAATAAAGAGGTGGGGATATGGTTAGGTGGCAAGGTGGAAGTTAGATTTTGACAATTTGTGTTAGCCCAGAAAAGGAAGCTTATGTGAGGCATATTTTGTTAAAACTGCGCCTCAAATCAATATATATATGATAAAAAATATCACGTGAACAAGAAGCCCGGCTAGCTCAATCGGTAGAGCGTGAGACTCTTAATCTCAAGGTTGTGGGTTCGACCCCCACGTTGGGCGGTCCTTTTTTTATCATTTTTGGAATATTATGCTCGAAGAATGACTTAACTACTAGTTTTTTTTTTATCTACGAGAGAAGTGTAATGATTCAAGTGCAAAATTATAAGTGGAAAATTTTTAATAGTACCTCTTTATCTTCGTTATTACCTTATTTCTATAATCTACAATCTTTTATGGTTTCCACTTTTTCACCCTTATATTAGCTATTGAAAAATACCCTTTCAAAATATAATGATAAACTAACATTTTGAAAAAAAAAATAAAATCCATCATTTAATACTCTCTTTTATGATAATGTTCCAAAAGTAAACGCCCAACGTGGGGGTCGAACCCACAACCTTGAGATTAAGAGTCTCACGCTCTACCGATTGAGCTAGCCGGGCTTCTTGTTCACGTGATATTTTTTATCATATATATATTGATTTGAGGCGCAGTTTCTGCAGAGTTAAAAAAGAGGGAGGGTGGGGGAGGGTTAGTG
>NW_027192198.1:937521-965833 GCF_041956535.1 Calcarisporiella thermophila
CGAGTGAACATCTATCGATCCAGGACCTATATCTCGTTATGTTAAGTTCATTGACATTAACTTCATGTAATATATGGAAATTAAATAAAAGTTCCCATTAATTGATCAAAAAAAAAAAGAGGGAGGGTGGAAAAACGGCCAGAAGTCCCAACGGAACATGAGCTTAGATATATATTACAGCGACAGTAAATATTACTCTCTTTCAGCACCTTTGCTTTCTGCTTATCAAACGATATGCGAGAGTAAAGAAAAATTTGCTCTCTACATTTTACTATCTTACATACTCAACCATTCAAATCAACCAACTCTAACAATCTATCTACTTTCTTCTCACTTGTAAACCGCTTTAAGGTAGGCTGGGGGCAGTATCCAGGTGATTTTGACGTAGAAGTTACCCTACCGTTTTAACTCTACAGGATACTTTTCAATAAAGGTCCTTTGTTAAAAAAAAAGAGGGAGGGTGGGATGGTGTAGTGGACTATCCCAAGGATGCCGAATAAAGCGGCGTGGTTTTGAATCCCACTTCCCCCACCAGCGCTCACTATTAGATCGTATCTGCTGTCCACTTTGATCAATATTGAGTCTCTATTACTTGAAAGATCGCTCCTACGAAATATTATTGATTTCATGTACGTGCTATTCACGAAAACAATACACGCCTTTCGATTACATGTATATCGATTGCACACCTACCGATCAAAGGCATATATCTCGTTATCCATTAACATTAACTTTATGTAATATATGGAATTTAATAAAAGTTTCCATTGAATGATCAAAAAAAGTTAAAAAAGAGGAGGTTAGAGAGGCTAGGTGTCCGTGCTCAGGACAGTAGAAATAGCGTTCCACTTTCTTGAGCTGCGATTTCTCGTCTTCGCTAAGATTCTGTTTCTTAAGTATAATGTCGAATTTCATTGTGTTTAGTCCACTCTGACCATGTCGTGTAGTCGGGATTCTTGCTGAAGACTTTTACTTTAGCTGTTGTTCCGGAAATGCACCGCATCAAAAAGCTCTGACATTTTAATGTCATCAAATAGTGTAATTGCTTCTCTAGATCCCATATCTCGTTGAGTCTGGAATCAAATCCACAAATATATCGGTCAATGATTTCTTCTTGGGTCAGGTCTGGTATTTGCAAGACGATTGATCAGAATGCAAAGGCATATTCTTTAACACCTCCTTTCTGGTTTCTTATTTCAATATTCTATAAATATAACATTAAATGCTAAATAAGGTTGGCAAGGAATAATTTTTGGGTGATTTTAACAAAATAAGACTAATTTGTTAAATCTACCTTATTAACTTCATAGGATACTTTATAATAATGATCCATAGCTTAAGGTATATAAAATTCAAACTACTATGAAAGAAAATATACTTAGCATTGGTTTTAGTTTAAATAATCTGACATTTTTCCAGAGAAAATTGATATTTTGCACTAGAGAAAAAAATTACTGATATATTGATATAATTACGAACCGTTATTATATCTTGTTATATAGTAATATCTATTTACCGTTGTTTTTCACCTCAATATACATATCAATTTCCAAGCTAGAGTAAATGCTGTGGAGCTCAGATTTAATACGAATAACCAAGAAAAAGAATGCGTCACTAATCATAGCTTGGACCAAAATAAACATAATTGGGGATATAGTTTATCCGCTGTAATAGTTCGAAGAACTAGCTTTGTTTGATTTTATCCAATTGGTGCGTATTGATTGGAACGTGACTCCAGAGTAATGGGAAACAGTCGAACTATAAGCTATCTGACTCTGGTAGATATAATCATAAAATATGAGTCATAATATTTTTGATATATATAGGATTTTGTTTGTTCATATTGTTTCGTTTTAAGTATTTTACTTTATTTTTCGAGATCAGCATTACTTGATTATTATCTATCTTTCAACAAAGAAAAAAATAAAATGCTCATAACGCTCGTTAGGCAGTAAGATTTAAAATTTTCTCTAATAGTTCCACAAATTGATTGTTATCGATCATAGTGGAGAATCGACCGATAATGTAAGCTGGCTTTGGTCTGGATTCTCTGACCCTCAACTAACTTCACTTGGCCTAAGACAAGTGGAGCTTGTTTCTGCACGTTTCAAGGACACAAAAGTATTTCTAATATATGCAAAGTAATTTCACTTTTCGTTGAGTAGCAATTAATTTAAACAATAGTTTTCGAGAATATATTCAAGTGATCTTCAACGGGCAAGACTCACGGGTGAAGCCATCCTTGCTCACAATCGCTATCGCTTGTCTACGCCTCCTTTAATAATAGATACTCGTATAAGAGAGATAAATTTCGGTGAATTAGAGGGCACTCCTTGCTCAAAGTTAGATCTCAAGAAGAAATGGGATCGCAGCGTAAAATTTCCTGGCGGAGAGTCATTTAAAGATTGCTTTTTAAGAGCATCAGCGATAGTAGATGAAATTCTGAACGAGTATTTAAATACTTCGATTGAAAAGGAAAATAGTACAGAGGAGAGGATTCGGCTAACCGATAAAGATGAACCGCATATTCTGATCGCTACCCATGGTGGATGGATTTCTGAATTCCTGCGCGTCCTCTCTCTTCGTGCAGGTATCACTTTCGAATTCTCCCCTATCCCTAACACTAGCGTTACTACGGTGCGTGTTTCTCTGCCTTCCCGATCGAAAGGTATTCAACCACCAACGAACGGCAAAACGCTAAAACTTGAATATTTGTTTAAGTATGATGTGTCTCATATAGAGTCAATACTCAATTAAATGCAATATTACCGGATATTAAATTTAATTGAAGTGATCACAGTTGCTATCACCAGTGAAATCATAGAGTCATGTATCTTGTTGAGAATATTTGGTAAATACAACATCGCATTGTTGAAAATAATTAGAAAGTTACCTTCAATATTGCGATATTTAAAAACCTGAACATGATTATGCAAATTTATAATGGTGTATAGACCATCATGAGAATAGTTAACTGTATCGAAGATTCAACAAAATTATTATTAAAATATTATATTATTTATCCTTGAGATTTTTTTCTATTTTCTATTTTTTTCTCTTTCCCCATTTTAGCCTGAAGCTTTCCTCGTCTTTTTTCCTCTGTGCCTGTATCCATTGTCCATTGATTGCTATGATAAGATCTGATAAAAAGATACACTTGAATGCGATGTCCTCGTGTTCTTGGTTGTCCATTACAATTGCAATCCTGGTCTTATATATACTCCACACCATGATGTCGTGTAACAACATGGAGACTTGTCGATCTTTGCCCTGTGTCTCCTCGTAGAATCCGAAGAGTTTCTCGTACTTATGCATGGTTGTCCAGGGCTTATCGAGGATCTTTTGATGGAGCCTGTTAAACCACCTCCACAGATCTCCAATTCTCGCACATTCAAAGAAGGCATGTTCTATTGTCTCTATCTCTTCTCGTCGACATCTCTTGCAGTTGGGGCTTGAGTGGTCGAAGTGTTGGACAATTCTTGCTGTTATCAGCTTGTGTTGAAGGAGACGCCATCGAAGGCTCTTTTGCTTTGGTTCGCTTGGGCGTCTTGGCCAGCTCTTCCAGGCTCTTCTCCACGCTCCTTCACCTGAGGTAATGTGCGCCCATTCTCTAGTTACCGCAACTGGATCTGCTATTACGCTCTCGAATACCTTGTGACTGTCAAAGTAACTTGATCGTACCAAAAACCGATTTTCTTGTAACACTGATTGTTGCGTCGAATAATAGACTAATAAGGTCTTTCCTGACAATCCCCCAGATACCCCTAAGCTCTTGATTGTCCTTCCGTAAACACTTCAGAAGGCTAATAAACGACACAAAGTGGATTGTAAAATAATCCGGTTCTATCCCAAAACAAAATAGCACACTTTTTATTGTAAACAAAGATGTTTCCCTTTTATACTAAAGATAACGTACCACAAACATAAATGTAAACAAGATAATAAAAATATAATGAGGTAATCAAGGAAAAATATGTTAACCGTAACCGTAAGCTAATTAATATACTAATAAAACCATCCCAAGAACTTAAAGAAGTGTAAAAGAAAAATAAGCCACCAAAACCAAGCCTCCTTTCCTCCCACTGCGCCATAATTCCATATTGTGCCAATTCTCCTCACAACAACGATGTGTTGCGTCGAATATATGTCTAATAAGGTCTATCCCGACAATCCTCCAGCTATCCCTAAGCTCTTGATTGTCCTTCCTTAAACACTTCAGAAGACTAATAAACGACACAAGATGGTGGTTTGAAACGTATCCGGTTCTATCTCAACACCAAATAGCACGTCCTTTATTGTAATTGAAATATCGGTCTTTTTATACTGTTGTTAACGTATCACATAGGGAAAAATATAAATAATATAAGTAATAAAATGGCATCATCTCAATATAATAAAGTTATCATAAAATAAGGTTGGCGTAATAAACAACCGTATAATATTAAATATTCTCACAAAAGGCTCAGTTAAAGAAATAAAAATAATAAAGTGATCAAGTCACAAAAGCTAAGCCTCCATTCTCTACTACTGCGCCATAAATCCATATTGTGCCAAATTTCCTCACAACAGATGTGATAGCCCGGCTAGCTCAATCGGTAGAGCGTGAGACTCTTAATCTCAAGGTTGTGGGTTCGACCCCCACGTTGGGCGTTACATTTTTTACTGTATTGAAAAGCTTTAATGGTTAAATATAATCTTAAAAAATCCAATCTAGATATAAAATTTAAATTTAAGTTAATGGTCGTGAGAAAACAGGCGCAATTCTATTTTCTAAGGAGAATAAAATGTATAGTAAAACTCGTATGAATGTGTATACATGTCAAGATAAGGAGGAACTATTAATAATTAGCCATACTAATATATTTAATATAAACTAATTCAGACACATTTGAAGCGGAAAAGCACTACAAAATTCCTTGAGAGTAGTACTGGAAAGTATCGTACAATTTTGTAAACACATTTCCATAACTTGATATAATTAATCTGTCCACGAACTCATCAATTTGCACTTCTGTGAGGGAAAGTTGAAATCGCTCTCGTAGCATCGATAAGGTATACTCTCCACTGAAGCATGCCAATTTCGAGTCCTTTTGCATCATTTCCACAAGCAAAATAATGCGATCACAGTGTTTGCGGACAGCTAAAAATGCACGTTTCATAAGTGCTCGAAATTCGGCAAATAATTCGCTTTGAAGGCCACCGAGAATATCAATGTATTCTTGCGGAAGTTTAAAAGGTGCCATCTCGAATCCAACAGAACCAGGGGAATTAGAGAGCATAAACCCGAAGTCGATATCTATTGAAGTTGTCAAAATTAGCTCCTTGGGCACTTGAATACCATTTAGTTATGGGAACTAGCTTACGAATAAGATGGCCTTCTTTATCCAGCAACACATTCCCGTTGTGTCTATCTTTAATTGAAAGTAAGTAGCATATTATTGAGTAGGCCACAAGTGAACGCATAAAGCAGTCCTGAGCCTTTTGGAATTCCTTAGTAGATGGGTCTCCATAGGTCTGAAATGGTACGTAGTAAATGGTATTATAAGAACAATACAAATAAATAAGTAAATAAAAAGCTTACCCGTACAAAATGATCGTATAACGTATACATCACTCCAGGACTATGATATCCCCGCTTATATGCATCCTTCTTAATTGAGTGCACAGATATGGAGTTTTGAACTGTCTCGATCAATCCTGCATTATCTGATGTGACCAACACTCGGAAACTAAAATAAGATGGACTCAGTAATTTTGTCTAATATATAAATGAAAAAAATGTTACTATTTAACCCAAACGGGTACTTTCGCTTCTTCCCAAATCCGCTGCATCTCACGTATTAGTTGTGTAGCCAACTGTTCCTGTCGTAGATCAGAGCCATGCTTCACAATTACACTTAGCAAACGCCAATTCGAGAGATGACCATAGGGGGAGCTCTCACGAACTCGTGACTGTTTCGCCTCCCAATCCTCCTGGAAAACTGCAGCTAATTAAAAAAATTTTATTAAATTTATATTCGAGAAAAATATAATGCAGAATAACTCACCACTTGGATCATCTTTATTGACTTGCGGAATTCCTTCAATCTCAACAGTTTCGACGTCAACAACTTCCACTTCACCTTCCTGTTGCTGGGTTACTCTTCGCTCTTCAAGTGCCATCATCTCATTTAAAATTTTTTGGCGAATAGCTTCGAATTTTTGTACGTCGGCACGTTGCTTTTTTTGCGTAGCAGCACGTTGATTGCGTTGCAACTGTGCAAGCATAATAGCAGCTGCGCGCATTTTGCTTGCAAATTCATCAGAAGTAGAATCGGAGCGGTGCCGTACAATCTTTGTTTTGCGTGTTGAAGAGCTTGCACTATTTGAAATCTTTGAAGAGGTATGAGTGGGATCTTCTACAGACTGGGTCGAAGAAATGGTGACTGCTTGGGTCGATTCAGGCCGGATCGGTGGTTTACTGGATTCATCTTCATCCCCAATGTTCTTATTGCTATCTTCTTTTGTAATTGGTATTGAAGAAATTACTATTTTGTCGGCCTCTAATGGAAGAGTGTCGTTCATCTTATCCGACTCTATAACTATAGAAGAAGATCGCTCGGGTTTACTCTGCTCATTGCTCGCTTTTAATTCTGAGTTAGATTCTAATATTATACGTCGGCGATTTGATTTCTTAGGTGTAATGTTTGAAGAGGACACGGCATCATCGTCAAGAATTTCAATAAATAATAGATAAGGAACCTTAAAGAAATATAAGTTAAGCAAAATGAATTAAACAATAACAGATGTTAATAATTACTCGCTCTGCTGAATTTAATACTACTGCTTCATTTGAAGCGATTCGCACTACTCGATGGTGTCGACAGTTTGAATTACTAGACGCGGTACACCACATTGGAATGCAAATCTCTGCAGGCAAATTGCGATTCAGCAATGTTAGCTCTGCATGCAGAGCACTTATTCTCGCTGCCTTAGGAACAATCATCAGGCGTGTTGAAATATCAACAAGTGCCAAGATAAATTGCATCTCGGATTGAAAACTTGAGCTTTTGATACGGCGGTTACGGGTATTAGATTGTTGAGGTAGTGCCGCTGCAAGGCTTGGAAGAGAATTTGTGATGCGGAGACCTTCGGATGAACGACGCTCAGAAGGAGGGTTCTTGACCGAGACATCCTCCTCAGAGCCTGAATCGGACGAATGACGATGCAAATCAGGCTGAGAGCTGAATGCAAAAGAACTAGAGCGTGGAATATCCATTGTCGGTTGGTGAGTCGAAAGAAGAGAAGGGGAGAGTGAAGAGCGCGATTCAATGCTAGGGGTTGATCCATCCAAGGTTCTAACGCGTCTACCCTGAGCAATTGCAAGCTGGCCCGCACTACGTAAAAGGAAAGGAGCACCAATCGCAGCAGCCATTATGCCCATTCCTACCACCGCTGGGAAAGTATTCTCACGTACACGATATGTCGGCAGACCTAAACTAATAGATGCGGTCTCACTTCGTTCTAATAAGTCGTCCTCACCCAGCACAATAGCCTGGCTTTTATTGAGCAATCGTTTGCAAAGCGTAAAGGCTTGTGAATGAGGTGTTGCTGAGAGATCGGAAACATAAGCTTGTAAAAACCATAAACACTAAAATATAGAATAGGGAATTATTTAATTATCAAGAGGAAGATACAATAAACCCCGATCAATATACTCACCAGTACAGCAATGTGTGACGATTCTTTACATTTGTCAATAATAAAGCTCTCCAAGGCAACTGATTCTGATGGACGAGTAACAAGTAAATGCCTTGCATTTTAAAGGTAAAATTCAATTAGCAAACTCTCCTATTTGAATCAAATGGATAAACATACACTAATTGAGGAAGGAAGAATTCAATTTCGCTATTAGGAAATCTCTTTAACTCATTGCAAAGATAATGTTGAATGCCAACTGAATCAGGGTATCGAAAAAGGTAAGACACGGCGATCCACGAGTTGAAGTGTTCCGATGTGAATAAACGAAGCAGTAATGGATTGGACATAATTAACTAATGAAATAGAGCTAGTTGTAATAGAATGTCCAATGTTATCGCGTAGTTTGCGATGTACGGATTTAGCAATACAAGATGATCGCTTCTCGCTCAATTTGATGAGTCTCCGAAATCATAACTTCTTGAAAGCGTAGCTTTCAGAAATTTTGAACCATATCGAGCGAGGAAAACTCCTACACGTGTGCTAAGCCATTAATCACATTATTGCAATTATAAAAATTCGGAATAATAACTAGTCTTTATTCTAAATATTAATTCCAAGTTTGAGTAGCCAAGAAAAAGGCCATATAGTAAAATCTGGCTTTAATAAATATTGAATGTAGATATATGTGATCTGTATCAATAAATAAATGTTTACAAGAAATGCAATCTACAAATGCTTTATGGACATATATGTTGAAATTCCAGAATGAATGCGATCGCTAGCAATTCTCAGCAGCAGTAGGTTCAGCATCTGAAATATCCTTTCCATTGCCTTCATCTCCACTATCTGATGTGGATTTCGATTCTACTTCGCCGTTACCATTTACGAATGCCTTACTAGATTTGTCAGTGCTGTCTTTATCGTCCTTTTCTTCATTTTTTGTATTATTGATTCCTTTCGGCCCTGAATAATCACCCGGTACAATTGATTCACATCCTGCCTCCGATCGACCAACGTTGCAATCTTTCTTGTTATCGCAACAGCGGATACAATAAAGCCCATCTATAAGATTTGATAATGGATTTAGTATGATAGCTTCAAAGATAATGGTTTGATATCCGAGTACTTACCAGAGGGCTCTACAAGATTAACAAAGCTTTTATAACCAGCACAAGATGCGCCAACTGGTGCTCTTACGTCATACTGGCCCCCTTCGTCCAGTTTGGATAGACCATATTTCGATGGGTCAATTCTTCCGGTTACTTGAACATAGCCTTTGCCTGATGCGAAATGCGCACTTTGTATGAAACCTTTTGGAAAGAGTTTAGCACCAGGCGCATTCTTCATATCTTTGGTGCAAAAAGCGATGGCATTATCTTCTGCCTTAGCGATATCACCACCGAATTTTGGGGGGAGGAAAAAGCAGAAGTTATCGGCGCTAACAACTGAGGCAACACTACCCTGCTCGCTTTTTCCTTTTGGTGCAGCCACAGCGAGAGATGCGACTCCAAAAAATGCTGTGACAGTTAAAAGATATTTCATGACGCAAAAGGAACCTTATAAATATAATAAGGAATATACACTCGATTGAGCAAGGTGAAAGGGTGCTTTTATAGTAAACTGACAAGGTGGGCTGGAGAAGGCTATTAATAGGACGCGGCGTTTGTATAGAACTTCTGCTGATTGTTTTTCCTTGGAATAGGCTATTAAGATGTTGCTTTGGACTTCTCCGAGCAATAATTTTTTAATCTATTTTAATACCAAGCAAATGGGATCAAGCGGAATTTTTGTACTCTTGGCAATGGATTTGTGCAGGGTTCCCTGGGCATTCAATAACCCAGACTCAAGTCTTTTGAGGAATCCAAAGAAATGGTATCCATTTTGTATAACTTTATGAGTTCATTTATCGAAATATTCTTTACTATAGAATTTTAAGAATTTTTAATAGAGCTTAGTTTGTTTATACGCCGAATATTCAAGATATTTATATTTATTGACAAATTTCGCTAAAGTAAAATCCACTTGGCAGTCACTTATAATAACTCCCCAAAGGCTGTATTAGTTAAGTCAACTGCGATGAGAATTGGACTACATCCGAGAAATTTACTAATATCTTTACGTCGATGCCTGACTACACGTGTGAAACGCGTCAAACAACTTAAAGAGCAAAAGTAAGCTAATAAATTGACCTTTCTAACAACTCGCTCTAATTTTTATCAGAGAACTTAAATCTCTTTCTCTTGCTGACCTCCGGTCACTCTCGCAATTCTGTGGCCTTGAGCAAACTGGGACTAAATTGACGCTTTCCACACGACTTCAGACACATTTCGAACAACTTATGTCTAATCCTAATAATGCAGTGCCATCCTCTGTAATTTCTTTAGATTTAGGTTTTGCCAATCTTGCTTTTGTTCATCTCGATCGCGAGGGACATGTGCTTGATTGGAAGCGAGTACGCTTGAATGTTGGTCCTGGATACGATCCTTTAGTGTATGCAAAGGCAGTTGAAGGAGTGATGAGAGAACTGACTGCTTTGAAAGCAATGGCTTATGTAGTGGAAAGACAGAGAGTGAGAACACTTGGATCTCCCAACGTATTACAGACGGTTCTAATGGTGAATTTCGTAGAAGCAATGATACATGCTTTTCTTGTTCAACATCGCCAAACATATCCTGACACTGTAGTAGAATACGTTTTGCCGCGGAATGTAGGGCGGCATTTTGGACTGGATGAAATGAAGGCAGGGAATGCTCTGATTCGAAAAAGTGCCAACAAGAGGGATGCACCTATAGAGAACGAGGAGGATAAAAGTGCAAAAAATTCTGCCAGAAACTACTACGAGAAGAAAAGGAGATCAGTTTTGATGGTTGAGGAGTGGATATCCACTGATAAGTGTATTAAATGCACTGATGATTTTAAAGTAATGTTTACGAATGAAGCTAAAAAGGATGATTTATCGGACTGCTTATTGCAAGCAGTTGCATGGATGGAATGGAGAAAAAACGCTTTTGAGGAAGCAAAGCGATATATTAAAAAATAAAGAGCTATTATCCAATATACCATTATATAGATTTGAGTGTTAACTATTCATTATTGATATTGATATCTTTGTAATAACATGATCCTTTTACTAGACGCTAGGGGTATAGCTGCCACGAGTTTGTTGAGGATGTGCATTGAGGGATAGCCTCTCTGTAAATTTTTGTTCTTGGGCAACCGGAATAGTCTTTGCTTGACTTGTAGTAAGAGAAGGATTGGCAACTGGAATCGCAGGCATATTAAACGGGACGCTAATCTTTAGTTCATATTGTTAATATATTTACATCTTTATTTTGATGATTAATATTGCGGGATTTATACTTTGGGCTTGAAGAATTTGTTTATATCAAATCTTGATGTTGTAATATATACAGAGGGAGAAGATGTCCGAGTAGAAGATTGAGTGGGCTGTATTAGAACAGCTTCAACTAAGGCACCGACAAGCGAGCATATTATTGTGTAATATACTAGTGTGATCATTATATTTGGTTATAATAGAATCGAGTGAGAGCTCTTTAAAATATTCGGGAGAGAAGTTGTTGTTATATTCGTTTAGATGGGTATTTAGAGTTTTAATATTGTGATGTTTATTCTATCACTAATTAAATACATCAGTACTGCATGCAAGCAAAAATCTTTTAATCAAATATGATATCTACATGAACCTCGCCGAACTCTGTTCTTTTCCAAGCATAGTCCAACTCTATTCTCGATAGGGTGATTTTCTGCTCTAAAATAAAAGCTGTATTTAACCAGACCCGCCACAGCTTTTTATCTTTCCACCATGCTGTTCTCGTAACTTGAACGGCAAAATCGGCCTCAATGATATACGGTATTAGAGGACGAAACGTTATATAATCGTTTTGAAAAGAAATTTCCACCTTTCATAAGGAGAAGTGAATTAGACAGAATTAACTAAGTGCGTTATGATGAATGGATTTTACATTATTCAATACTCTCATTTTGCGATTCCCATCACTAACCCATAATTTCATATCTATGAGACAAAGTGGTGTTAATGAAATGCATCCAAAGTACTTATATCTATCAATATTACCATTAAAATTATAGCCTTTAACGTGCATTCTTACTTCCTTTAATTTCTTTTTTTGAGGAGAATATATCTCACTTTTGAGATAATCTTCAAAATATTGGATATATCTCTTTTGGCTAGGAATAGTGATTCCTTGTCCATCTAGAGTTCGCAATTGTCCATACATGCGTATTGCTTCATCAGTTGTATTGACTATTTTTGCCCAAAGTAAATATGCACATATAACCGTTCCAGTTCGCCCTTTGCCTGCCTTGCAGTGTACAACGCATACTCGATCAGAGTCACCATTGAGAAAAGTTCCAATATCTCGAGCAAAGCTAATTAACAGTGAAAAAGGTGGGGGATGATGGTCTTCAAAAGGATATCTAGATACTGTATAGAGGGAAGAAATCTTAGGCGATGCATTCTCTAGATACAAATATTCATCCTTACTCTGGCAGGGGAAGGAGCTTTCATCAAGAATTCGTTCTTGACATAGAGAGTACAATTTATAATTTCCAGGGTGTCTTTCCTTCATGAACTTAATAAAGTCCTTTGCTGAATTTCTATAAATTGCTTCCACTCCATTTGCAGGTACTGACATTGCGATAAGATTAGGAAGAATATCTATTTTCTTTATAAACAATACTTTATCCATTCTTGGTAATAAACAATTTAATACAAATAATTACAGCTCAAGTCCAGATCCCAATCAACATCAGTAAATCGGCGACGATTTTCCGACACCCATCGTTGTACTAATCTCTTCATTTTCCTAACATTAATAGAATATAGATTTATCATATTCACATCCAATTTTGTTAAATCAAATTTGACAGTCACATAGCAAAGTACAAATGTATTTAAGAGTGTTTATGTTTGAATTTTTATTCTTTTCTTTTTTTAATGTTTACTGATTTTACTTTATTCTATTAACCCTTATGAATTTTATCTATTATTCTAAGGTAAAGTTCACCTCCCTATTTTCTCTACTATATTATAAGATGATGATAGCTTTATGCCTCTTCAGAAGTGGACAAGATGCAATCCACTGTATGATTGAGATAATTTAAATTGTTTCAACCCTATCTGATAACCATATACTACTCGATTTTAATGACTAAATATAAGAATTGAATCTAACGATTTATTTCTTGTGCAATAGGTGTTATTATCAGTAATATAGCAGTTGGAAATCTCCGGCTTATTGTAACATTTGAATATTTTCTACTTTATTAAAAAAAATAAACGGTTCAAGATATTTTAGATATATATTTTGCATCTATATGGTTATTTTATCATGACGATATCTGGGATACTATCCAATCTAATCCTTCGTATAGCCTAAGTGAAAGAACAACGTAAGAAAATAATTATATTTATAAATTCGGATTAAGTTACCCTTCTCCAGTTAATCCACAACATGCCTGGATATGCCAGGGACATTCGCGGTCCTTTAAGCTAGTAAGGTTAAGTGCCTCACTAATTTGCGCTGCTGTGAGCGCACCCTTGACATCTTGCTTATTTGCAAAAACAAGCATGACTGCATTTTTTAAGGACTATGGAATAACTAATTAATATGAATCAGAATTGCAGCTATTAAAACAGATAATTACCTCATGATCTATCATTTTATGAAATTCGGAGCGTGCAAGGTGTAAACGTTCCTGGTCAGTACTATCTATGACCATGATGACTGCCTAAAAGCATTATTTTTAATAGAATAATTTTTCAATTATTTTCATGATGTTCTTCCAATTATTATATTACCTTTGTATTAACGTAGTAAGATGCCCATGTTGAGCGCAGATTTTCTTGTCCACCAAGATCCTATTGCCATTATTCTCTATGACTATTTTATAAACTTAAATTCACCGTAACTCTCCACTCACCCACATCAAAAAGTGAATATTCTTATACACGATTTCCTAAAAAATATAGGAGAATGCATTTAAAACAATGAAAGAAAGGAAGAGAGAAATAGAAATAATCGTATTACCTCAACATTACTTCCTATTGTAGGCGTTGTTGTTACAACCTCGTTCAATAGCCTATGTGAGAGTGGATCAACATTAATGTGATTGAAGCGCAGTAATTGAAATAGCTGCATACAGTTTATATAAAACAGTTGTCTTTCCGGCATTATCAAGTCCCACAAGGACAATCTTGAACTCCTCCTTACTAAATAGCTTTTTCCATAATCTACTAAAAAGGATACCCATCAGATGTATTTCTTATTTTATTTTGTAGATGTGAATTAATTATATTAGTAGTGCGACGCGTTAGACTCATATTCGTCAGCCGGAAAGTCACAAATAAGCTTATATTTCTTAAACTTCTTCGTTTAAAACCTATTTTCAGAGCCTATTCGGATTAATTAAAACATTATTGAATAATATATGTGCGTTATCTCTAACCAGCTCAATTAATGCCATTGTAACACATACAGTGTTCGCTTACTTCAAAATCCTATTTTACCAGATATGTCCTCTCACTGGCGATACATTTTCCAAACTTGATTACAGCTCCAATTAGAGGCATGAGGGGAGATGTATTATAAATCTATCCGGGAGTATCTGCATGGAGAGTGAAGTTCGGACTCGATTAAGATGCGTTTTATTGATCAATTATATTGACGATTTTTATTAAAGATTATTATTGCATTGCTTACTCGAGCTTCAATCCATTATCAACTCTCCATTTTGCGTTCATTCGTTATTGATTATTCAAGTAAAAAATAAGATACTTTTCGAATGTAATCGCAGACAACAATATATGACCTTTAGTATCATTTGTGCTGACTGATAGGTGAGAATAGATGCGATTGTTCGAAACATAACTTCGTAAATTAGACATATAAAATAAAAACAGTGTGATTGATAAGAGTAGACAATAATTATTAATCTATTATAACTAGTTTCAAGTTGTACGGTGCTAGAAAAGAAGTTCTTAACCTCAGGCTCTAAGACCTTTCTGGATATCGCTCTTTTGTAACAAATAAATGGATGATACGGACTCTACGCAGCCTCTCACTACCTCCATCCAAAGTCAGAATAGAACCACGCATGTCTTCGAATCTCTTCACAACGGCACCACACAGTTACCCGGAGATAGGTTATTAATTCAGACAATCTTATATACTCAGATGCTCATTATTTTTTTTATAGAGTGAACCAACAAAATATCCATAAATGGAAGAGAAGAGCTAGTGTACAAGCAACTAATTACAATACCGACAATCAATCAACTGCATATCGATGCCGCACACAAGATATTAAAGATTATCCAAAAGTTCCAGGCAAAGCGGCGTATGAACAATCCGATAAAAATTTTGTAATATTAATGGTTTTAAGAGGCAAAATAATAAGCTCCTAACTATTAAGCCTATTTTCGATTAGCCCGAAACCGAAGAAGAGAAACCTCGTAAAAGAACTGCGTGGCAAACCCGCCTATATTTTTTTTTCGAAGAACCTCAGGGGACGACAGTAGGCATATACCTAAGTGTATTATGTTTAGTTAGACTTACTCCTTTTCTTATGGCTATAGGCGAAATCTTTTTCACTCCTCTCTAGCCTTTGTATACTCATTAATGTAGTAATGATATGTGTTCAAAGCCTTCCCGAACTATCGGAAGAGGGTTCAATCGAATTATTTTACCGTGTGTGGTTACCCCTCGAAATTCTTCTCGCAGCTGTATTTACCATTGAGTATTTAGGCAGACTTTTCGCAGCTGAAACCAAATTTAAGTTTATTATAAGTATATATAATAAAAGTAATAGTTGTTTTTTGGATATATTAACAACTACATTTAATTTTAGGTCCAATGAATTTGGTTGAACTAATCTCTATTATTCCTCTGTACATTGGGATGTTTACTTTTACAAGTAACAACTCGGTAACTATCATGTTCAAACTTAGATTTATCCTTAGATTTATAACCAAAAACTAAAATTCTTTTATCGCACTATAGACCGCTTTACTTATCATACGTGCTCTTCGTCTTCTACAAATTCTGAAGATTTTTAAATTCACTCGATTTTCTGTTGGGGTTATAATAACGGGCCGCGTATTTGTTCGCTCCTCCGACCAAATTCTCATGGTTTCAATCTATATTCTTGCCGTTATATTATTTTCAAGTAGTCTTGTTTATTTCTGTGAGCGTGGGGTTTATAATCGAGAACGTCACAGATGGGAACGATTAAATCCAAATACTGAAGCATGGGAAATGACACCTTATCAAAGCATAATACATAGCTTCTATTGGTGTGTTGTTACAGTAACCACGACCGGATATGGTAAGAGCATCCCGGTGTAGTTAATGATATATCCTCTAAGTAATTTTACTCATTTGCTGAAAATTGCAGGTGACCATGTTCCATTCACCCCGGTAGGAAGACTAATCGCGTCCATCACCATGTTTTGTGGTGTTATGATGTTTGCGCTCCCTACTTCTATTATTGGTAGTAATTTTATACAAGAATGGCAAGCATATACTCAGCAAATCCAAAAACCTCCCCGGCTTGGTATTGACCAGCTTACAGACCTCGAGGATATGAGAAAACGCAACGGGTGGCAGAGCGGTGATACTTTAGTTCAAGACATTGATCCATCACTAGATGAAAAATCTACAGCCTCTTTATTACGCGAAAAAAATCGTGCGCTCTTAAAAAGTATAGAGAGTGTTCAGGAATTTCTCGCGGAGGTAAGTGGATATAATTAAGGATACTATGAAATAACCGATATCAATAACCTAATATTTCAGATATCTCCGCCTCTATTTTATCAAAAATACAAAGATCTTCAACTGAGACTTGATGTTGCGCTACAAAGAATGGCGGAGCAAGACGCTGAACTAGTTCGACTGCGTAGCTATGTTGAACAATTGGGTTTTCCCATTGAACCTGTTGGAATACAGCGCTTGTCATATAACTTTGCGGCTCCTTCATCATCGGGAGCTCTACCAACTAATCAAATTTTTGTTCCGCGTCAGACCCTACAGAGCAACATTCGTTTTCAGCAAGAAGATGTCCCTATCGAACTGAAAAACTATCCTTTTCTTGAGACGAAACAAGAATCGCGACAATATCCGTAATACTAACCGCATCGTTACATTTTGATAATATGTAAACATATAAGAAGATAGATATATACAAGAGCATACTCGGTATTTTCTTTCGATATCCATTACTGTGATTTTAGTCAGCAGTTAAACCTTGGCATATAATAAAGGTGTAGAAATGAAGGTTAAATTTTGTGTCATTTATAATGATAGCACATCTCATTTAATCCATATTTTGACTGAAATAATATAAAAGAGTGTGTCGCGATTTTCATTAAAGAATTAAGTCAATGGTAGGAAAAAATATACTTCAACTAGGTTATAATGAGGGATTGAAAGCCTAGTTTCACGGTGATTTCTTTCATCTTATCCTAATTACTCGAGCAGCTAAAACTAGTTGAATCTTCTGGTTCCTATAACAAAACTCCATTCTATTATGAAATGATGACGCCATACTCCTGTTTCAGTTTTTCTACAAGTGGAACATATTAAGGGACTAATAATATATAGTAAAGTGGAAGTTAGGCGTATTAATTTTTCCTCAGTATAGGTCTAGTTCCACATTGGAAGATCGTTTTCTATTTTAACTTTGCCAAGGCAGTTTTTGCCAACTTAAATGTTGGACATTAATATATCGCGTTGGTTACCTCCTCTGTCTATGCACTAGAATACTCATCTAAATTCCGTTTTTATTAATATCTAATACTATTTCAATTTTTTTGTCGAACAATAATTTCGATATTTGAATAATGAGACTTGAATGGCAATGTGGCATATCTTATGTAACTCAATGGTTTAAATATTTATCTAGTGATAATGAAAAGTCTAAGAATTCATCCGAAAATTTTATGTGTCGGCGCAAACGTCCTAATGAGAAACACGTAAGTTCAGCAAGCTTGAGTAATATAGGTAATTGGATCACTTTATAACTCAACGAGTCTCTATAGCTCCAACCTCAGGCCACTTTATCGCATGAGATTGATTTGACAATTAATAGTGTGCACTTCCACGGCTTGTCACATCAAACCTCAAAGGAAAACTTCATTAACAGACTTCGGACACAAACGATATGTAAACTTACCACAAAAAAAGGGTTTTGTCGTCATGTTCTTGTGGCTAAACTATATTCGAATTTACGAAATGAGGAGCAGCGTTCTTTGAATTACGATGGAAAGACGGTTCAATGCACTGTGGTGCCAAATGCATTTCTTTGTCATACTTGTGCAAAAGAAAATTCTGGTAGAGTAATGCACCAAAACATATCCCCACGACATAATGAACCGTTGCATAGACCATTTTCTTGTATATTTCAGCTACGGGATAAACCCACTCGCCTTCCTTATGCGATGACAACTTTTGTCTTGCAATTTGATAATGATGCTCAGGATTTCGTTCAAAAGCCAGTTGATGAGCGAAAGGATGCATATTATCTACACACTTCTCCGAGACTCTTTATTCCATCTTCTTGTTTCTCGAAGAGGGCTGAATCGAGAACTTCTTTGATTTATCCTACTAATTCAACTTGCAAAGGCTCAAGTCTACCGCAGATAATCCGAAGTTCCATACCAAGCTCGATCACCGTCCAGGCATCGAATACAAACTCTTCTCGAACCAATGCTTTGATTGAAGATGAAGATTTGCCCCTTTCAATTTTAAAGGATCAATTACACAATCTAAATGGCCCTTATAATCAATCTCTGCAGCAGTTTGTTGGGCCGCCTCTTGCGACAGTTGCCTCGTAGTGATAAGTTTTAAGGAAAATTGATTGCGATGTATATTCGTATAATAATTTCTACTATTTAATCAATTTCGTTACAATCAATTTCCATGTAATCCTCCACTTTACTAAACCTATAAAGTAGGTCAGAATCAATTCACAGCTCACTAAATAACTCACGCGATAAGTATTAGAACTATCAAGATTACCTATTAGGATCACTGCTTATCGGATCGAAGGGAGGCCATCTCCTTTTACAAAATGGTTCTCATCCCGACATAATTTTTTTTTTTTTGCAGCAATATTAAATATTCTAATATCTCTCACTATCACTTCTACTTAGTTTGGAATATTGGTAGATACATTCTCTTCCCGGATTTGCAATATTGCAATTCATTATATAAAGACGCTAGATCAAATAATAGTTTGGTATCGATGCAGCTGAAAAAATTATTTCAATCGAAATAATATGGAAGACTGAGTGATTTAATATTTCGTTCTGGGGTTATAGGTGAAGAATAAATATCTTTGAGAAATATCAAGCTTAAATTTAAAATTGTCATTATTAATTAAAGATTTGGAGGCTAGCATTATATAAGATCAAGTTTAGTGCTATATTATAATTATTTGTCTTTCAATTTTCAAACTTACATTTAAAGAAACTTACTATAGAATCTTAGGACTTTATTCTGCTGCGCCCCTCAGTTATCAAATTTAGTATCTTAAAACGTTTACTTTGCGAAGGCTTTTCAGTTGAGTGATCTAAATCTACAGAACTGATCGAATGGTATATTATGAGTAGCGGCTTTTTCAAGGTAATAGCCAAGTCATATTGTTATATTCTTTGCTGTTAATAATGCAATGTTCCACATTAATTGCCAATACCTTGATTTCATTGGATTCACCAATTTATTAATCCTGTCCCCTTTTTACAGGGCACTAGCGTGGATCAGGACAGTCGCTTCGGCGACAAACAGAAAAAACTCCTGCGTACCATGTCCTTTCCTGCCGAATTCAGCAAGAAGGTTGTGCAAGTTTTCATTTCTTTATTCGATCGAATATTAATTGATCGCCTCACTTATTAGGTTGATATAAAAAAAGTAAATATGACCGTAATTAAACCTTGGATTACGAAACGAATTGTTGAGCTGCTAGGGTTCGAAGATGAAGTAGTTATAGATTTTGCGTTTGGATTGTTAGAAGAGCCGGTAAGTTTTGCATTTATTTTTCTTTCCTCCTTCAATTTTGTACATTCGGATCCCACTTCATCTTAAAAATTCTGTGCCCATCCATCTCATTTAATCTTCAAAGGAAAATATTTTGATTGGAGTCGTGTTTTCATGCAATGCTTGCAACATACGCTATTTGTTATTTATGAAAAATTAACCTGTATTTATTATTATCTCACATAGAATCCGGATCCCAGATCACTGCAAATCAACCTTCAAGGTTTCCTAGAAAAAAATGCACAACCTTTTGTGTTGGAACTTTGGCGCCTCCTTCTAGACGCTCAAGAGTCTCTTGGAGGAATTCCAACTATATTCTTAGAGCAAAAGAAGGAAGAACTACGAAAGAAAAAGGTTGGAGAATTATCAATATCTATTCTTATTTATTAATTTATTTATAAATGTTTATCCCGTAATTAGGCTGAAGAAGAGCGAATTAAGAACGAAATATTAAAAAAGCGCGAGCGAGATGGTGATCGACGTAGTCATGAGCGACGAAAGACTAGAGAAGGTCGAAGCCGATCCCAGGAAAGAGAATCACGGCGAAGGTATGACCGAAGTCCCAGGCACAGTAGCAGGCGCCATCATGATCGTAGCCCTTCGCGTGAATATAGTCGAAGTGAAAGGAGCTCACGCCGCCATCGCGACCGTAGTCGTGAGCGAACTCGGGAAAGACGGCATAGGCGCCACCGTAGTCCAATCAGGAGTAGGAGTCGTAGCAGGGATCATGACAGAAATCGTAGTAAGGATAGGAGTAGGGATCGAGGCAGGCGTCGAAGCAGGGACCGCAGTAAGAGCCGAAGTAGGAGTAGAAGTGCGAATCGTTTTAGATCGCATCGTCGAGAAAGAGATGAAAAATTAGAGATCGAAGAGCGGCTTAATGAAAAGCCGAGAATTGACGACGTGGGAAAGGATAAAGATCCCGGAGATATTGAAGAGAAAAGGAAAAAGGAAATTCCAGCTGAAAACTCTGATGGGTATGAAAATATTCCTGATAAATGTGAACGCCGTTCGCGCTCAAGATCTCGTTCTAGATTACAAGAAGATCAAGATGAACGTAAAGAGAATCCGATTTCTGAGATGAAGCGGCGTATAGAGCGAGGTGAGGATCCCGAAGCTCCTCCATCTAAAACGGCACGCATTGAAAACGAAGAGGACCCTGAACCCGGAGCGACAGTGGAGAGTAAATTAGAAGGCAATGATTAACGCTGAAAGTACATAGGATTTGATAATGAATTATTTTGTTCTTATTTGCGATGGCTGGAATTTAATGATGTTTTCTAATAATATACTGTTTATTGAAATATGAGTGATTGCAATCGGCCTGATTGCACGCATGTGCAATAGAATTTAGGAAGGGAAGAGACTTTATGTCAATAGTATTATTTTTTTTAAAGCAATGAGATATGTTCTCCCGATCTATGAATCTTGTCATTGGTGATTTTCAATTGCCCGCTACTATTGTTCACTATCAGCACAAAATGTGATTGTTCCTGCCTGTAGACAACTTAAGAAAATCAGTCTCCTAAATGATTGATTGATTTTCATTGACAATCTTTTTCATACCAAATAACTGGTGAAAGAAAATTGCGAGATATGATTTGGTAATGTATTTGTTTATAACTGTCTAATTCAATCCAAACGAGGAATCATTAAAATGCAAGTTCCTGTACCAGAAGTGCGGGGTAATAAGCAAAGTTTATGAGGTACATGTTTCTCTTCGGATTGAAGGAGGGCCGTGAGATGAAACGTCATTTGCAGAGAGGATTTAACGCTATTTTTTAATCGTTATTTATTTTTTACTTCCTCTATATAGTGTTATGTGATTGAATATGGTCTAGGCACAAACAAAAATTGATGGATGCAGGTAAAAAAATCAATGCAAGCAGAAAATATCTCCGCCTTTTGAATCGTTTGATCGCAATAATGGGATTTTATCCTTGCCAAAAACACTTTTCATAATGTACTTTCTCCTTTGCGTTAAAATGGGAAAGAAAGGAAGAAAATCATGAGCGGATGGAATAAGATCGACTTTGCAAGCTCCACAGTGGAGAGAGAAAAAAAGTATATATACCCGCACACCCATCGTTTGAAATTTGCTCTCACTCTTCAACTCACCTGGCATCATAATCACTTTATCCTACCCTCCTTTTAGCATTTTCAATTGCCCTTTGGGTTCACTTAGCATTCATTTCATTCTATAGCATATTCAAGCACCACATTTTTTCATAGTATTTTTCGATTCATCCCAATAATTCGACATGAAGTCTATCATCTCATTTGTCCTTTTAAGCATCGGCTTTGTTACCTTCGCTCAGGCTGCTCCATTCAAACGAGGAATTCTCGACGGATCCCTAGATAATGTTCAGGCGGTTAAAGATCTTCATCTATTCGATACTGCCATAAATTCGGATGGACAGAAATCTGAGGTCTCGAATACCAATACGCGCGCAGATGGAAAACAAAACAACGGAAGTTTCCAACACGATAAGCGAGGGGTAGCAGATGGGAGTTTGAACAACCTCCAGGCTGTAAAAAACCTCTCCGTGCTGGACTCCCTTACGAACTCGGATCCTCAAACATCTGAGATTAATAATGCAAATACCCGCGCGGAAGGGAAGAAGAATAATTCGGCCTTCCAGCACGATAAGCGTGGCATTGCTGACGGCAGCTTGAACAACCTTCAAATAGCTAAAAAAATTTCTCTGTTGAACACTCTCACGAATTCGGATCCTCAAGAATCAGAAAACAACAATGTGAACACTCGCGCCGATGGAAAGAAGAATAATTCAGTTTTCCAGCATGAAAAGCGTGGTGTCGCTGACGGAAGCTTGGATGATCTTCATGCGCTTGACAATATCAATGTTGCAACTACCAACATCAACTCAGACCCTCAATACGCAGAAAATAATAACGCAAATACCCGTGCTGATGGAAAAAAGAACAATTCTATTATCCAGCATGATCGCCGAGCTGTTTTCTTGCGACGTACTCACCGGCATCACCATGGCTCTTCGAAGCACTCATCTGGAATGAAAGGAAAAGCGACAACTGAGACTCCCGCTGACGTCCCGGCACCAATTTCAGCTTAAAATCTTGCATTTTTTTTTTTTTTGATTTTTTGATTTGTTTAATTCGCTTTGATACAGTTGCAGTCAAACTGTTTTAATAATTAAGGAATCTCACACTTTGATTTCTATGAAGTTAATAATACAATGTTCAGTTTCTACCCTTGTAAGGTAGAAATTCCATAATATAGGAAAATGCTTATATGAAAAAGTAATAATAAAGGTATGAAAACTTTATTGACGAATCGAAGATAAATCTTGAAATTTTATTTCTAATTGTTGACTATCTCAAACAATCTACTTCAACATAGAATGAGTATAATATTTTTTCGCACGCAAGAAGTGATATATGATCAACTTGAGATTTGTTACATCATTTTTGAAATTTCCTTTTTCTTAACCTTTAGCACGTTAAATATTCGCTCAATTTTCTGAACATCTCATCGTTGCGTTCTTTGCTGGATTAACCGTATTTATTTTCCAAAAATATATTTACGTTGTTTATCCGTTTATCAATTTTTCTCACGTCGATTCTTGACCGTCAAGTCAAGCTTTTCATTCTGTTAGAACGACTCCGCGTTATTTTTTATCTACAATTTCTACAAAAGAAATGCGGTGCTTTGATGAAAATTCATTTCTCTTCGGCAAAATCGATCGACTTGGTAAGTGCGTAAAATTTTTCGTGGATCGGCTGATGAAAATGGAAAAAATTGTTAAAACGCGAGTTTCAAATCGCGTTCCAACCCAAACATATTGGAAAGGGATTCTTAGTAACGAATACGAGCCATCTACGGGCCTAACAATATTTCAGTGAAGGGACACATTCCAATCCAAAGGAAACTGGAAAAGTATTTATTTATAAAGGTATTATTTAGAGTCTGCTTTTCCTATTCCACAAACACAAGATACAAACACTATACCGTTCATATATTTTTTTCTTTTTTCTTCTCTTTCTGTGTTGACCATAGATTATACCTAGTCATTTAATAACACTATATTTCTTTATCATATTTCCATTTACCTATGAAATTATTCATTGGAATCTCGCTCGCGCTTTTGAGCTTCAGCGCACTAAGTTACGGCGCACCTCACGCCCACGCCAGGAACGAGCTCCAGCCCAACCATCATCATCCAATAAGTCATGCTCATCATGGTCACAAGTTCATTCATGGCAAAATGAGAAAGATTGCAAACAACCCATCGAAGAAGAAAAACACCAAACCCAACCCAAAGTCTAAAAACAAGGGTAAACATAAGGGGAAAAAGCGTGTAGCAACGAAGGGAAAGACGAAGCCAGCTCTCAAGCAAGAGACCGATATGAAAACAATTCTCTCCCAAGAAGAACAGCAGAAGTTGGCGATCAACAGCATGGAGAATCTCCCAATGACAGATAAAACCCGCATGGAGCTACGGGATGCGGTGGCACGTCTTGCTAAAGCGATGGAAGATATTAAGAAGGAGAACGGCCAGAATCAGACTTTCGTGCTCAAGAAGCAGCAAGCGCAACAGAATTCATCCAGTACTCCACTTAAGCAGCCACAGACTCAGTTCCCTGTTCCATTTAAGGGGCAGAGTCTCCCCACCACACTTAGTGCACCACTTAAGAAGGAGCCGAACCAGCAAGTTACTTCGAAGATTCCAGTTAATAAGACCCAGAATAACCAGGTTAAACTCCCACTTAAGAAGAGTCAGCCTAAAGGGACGATCGATCCCAAGGAAGCGCCTAGAAAGAAGGAGGACCATCAGGCATCGGTTAAAAATTCTAAGGTGCCTGCGAACAAACCGGCAACTACTAAGCCTGCAAAACCGTATACGGAGAAGATCAAGAAGGTTTTGCCAATTCAGCCGAGACCCATAGAGTCCAAAGCCAATGCAGGAACTGGAGCACCCAACATATGGGGTTCTGATTGCGTCTGTGGTCTTGACCGTATGCATCCAAATCGACAAGTTGCCTCGTGGACCAAGCGTGATTGCGTTTGTCGCACACCCCCTGTGAAAGAGGAGCAGTATTCACCTCCTCGTATAAGGATACCCGATATTGATCCCGACTTTGATGACTATGATGACGACGACGACGACTATTCGTTCTGGAAACGTGGAGAAGACGAGGGTTCCATCTATTATACCGACGGAAATGGCATTTGCTACCAAACATTTGGAGGTCAGCACATAAAGCGTGATGCGTCCAAGTGCCGTCAGGTGGTGCGTGTATGGCCTGAAGCTCACTCTGCAGGCGATGCTACCAATGCTAATCCCGTTACAACTCTTCATCGGCGCCAGCGAGATCGTTGGATGGATTATAGGGAAGCTACGCTGGACGAGGAAGACGAGAGACGCGATCGTATCAAGGAGGCGAGCATTGACCACCGCGATAAAGTTTTAGAATATAACGATAAGGCAAACGACAAGGCTGATGAACGGAATGACCGACTGAGGGAAACAACTTTTGATGTTATGGATATTGTGGGAGATGAAGGCGAGGAGGCAACAGATCGCAACAGGGAAGAGAGCAACGAGCATCGTGACCGTGTATTGGATGAAAAAGAGCGAATCAAAGATGACCTCGATGATTACGGCTATGTTCGACCCAATCCTAATGCAAAATGGGCACCGTTATATAGAGCGAAGCTTGGAGAGAAAAATGTGCAGGAAATTTCTAAGGAAAATGCCCCCGCCGAAACTAAGAAAGAGTTTGACACAAAGTCGGTCGAGAAAGTTTTGAAGGTAAATCCCGATGAAATTGCCCACCCCTCTATCAGCACTGAATCACCACAAAGAGCTGCTACGGAAGCAAAAGCACAGCACCCTATCAAGAACGGAAAAGAGCCGCAAAAGATGACTGGCGGAGAAGGAGTCCATCATCATTTGGAAACACCTCAGAGGACGATGGAAGACGAAGAATCACACGAGAGGTCGGCTGAGCGCGAAAGACTTGCGCATAAGACACTTGAAGATTTGGATGATGATATAGTCTGGAGTATGAAAAAAGATATCCTAGATAAATCTATGTAAGGATGCCAGAATCTTGAAACTTTCTTTTATATGTTTATAATTTTATTTTCAAGATATTAATATAATATATTTTTGTTATTTTTTTTACTTAATAATAATAATAAACTCTTTATTAATTCCCTATTGATTTATTTCAAAATCTATCTATAAGTTGGAAATCATTGTTAAAGGAGAAAACATCACACGTTTCCTTATCTATTAGCACCAGGTTATTAAATATTTTCATTTCCAATAAAGATCAATGATAACTTAATTTGACTTCGAAGTGATTATATTTTGACTAATTGAAAAGAATGTTTTTTGGAAAATATCTTCGATATCATTAGCACATTTCTTACAAATTTGGAACACCTACTATTTTTACAGACCAATACTGATCCGCAGTATACCGTAGATCATCGCAGACAGCTGGATTGCGGCAAAAGGAAAGATAAATTTGAAAAGAAACTTTTAGAAAATCAAGGAAAATACGGTAGTGTAGGTTCTAGACTAGGCTCTAGACTACGATAAATTCGAAATAAATGTACACTACAGCTATAAAAAAATCCCCATTAAGGATAGACATTATTACATTGAAATTAGCCCTCTCTAAATCCCTACTCGATCCTTATTTTCTTGGGTGTAGAAGAGAGTTGTGAATTCAGTACATTGGCCATTTCTTATAGTCGCCTGACTAAAACTAATTATTGCATTTTGTATACTCAGTATTTCAATTCATTTCCCCTTGTGTCAAACATATTTTGATATTATTTCATACATGAGTGATTTCACACTTTGACGCTCCAAGAGGTATAAAATCAACTTAAATGTTATATCTACTAGGTCACTTATTGTTGATACTCGCAATATATCCCAAGCTTTGCAAGCATTACCTGGCCTAAATACAATAGATGACTTCCATACTATAATTTGTCCATTAAACATCTCGACCACCCCTTGGCCGTTGAAAATTGAACCGATATTTTATAAATTTAACTTTTTGACACGGAGTATTCCATGTGAAATTCCTTTGATGCGTCGATCATAGTTTCAGGAACGGAAGGGGTACAATGTTGAGATAACAACTGATTGCAGTTATCCATTTATGAGGAATGAAGTATGTGATCATCGTTCTCCCATCAAAAAAAAAAATAGGAATATTAGCACAGATCCTTTTAGTAAGCTATGCACCTTAGGAATTATTGAGGTCAGTTCAAATAGTTACATACTTGCTAAATCTCCGAATCCGTTTCCATCTGCCAATGGTTTTATAGTAAACGGTGCGCCTCTCAATTGGCCATTTCTTCTAAGTGAAAAAAGGGATATTTGCCGATTGAACCAAATTCATTAATAACGCGTCTTAGCGGCTAAGAATGTAAGCTATGAGAAACGTTTTTAAACCCCCCTCTCACGTCCTATCCCTCTCTTTCCTTCTTTTTATTTTTCTCTCACATCTTCGACAACTGCTACCAAAACTCACAAAAATATCAACAGCTTTATACCCCCCTTCTCTTATTCACTTATTTCCTCCATCTCCTACACTTCAAACAAAATCTTTGGAACTGGCTTTCCATTATACCTTCCTCCTCCATCACTTTATTTCTGCTATACATTTTAAATATTTTTCTTTGCTTCCATTTTAGTGTGCTTTCAAGAAAGGTTTATCTTGTGTTCTTGAACCCCCCCAAAATTTTTCTAAGCATGAAAACCCCAATCGTTTTCGCACTCACTTTGGTCAGTATCGCTACCTTGTCCACCGCTGCCCCCCTTGTTGGTCGTGGTATTGGTGACAACACCCTAAACAATGCCGATATCATTGACCATCTCTCGCTGATCAACTCGATGGTGAACTCCAACCCACAAGACAGTGAAAACCGCAATGCCAACACCAAGGCGAGCGGCCCAGGAGATAACTCGTCCATCTCTAAACAGGGTGGCGAGGGTATCTACTACAAGGGCGGTCACTGCTACGATGACGACTGCCACCACCATCATTGGCGTCGAGGATTACACAAGCGCTCCGCACGTAAGCAGCTACACAAAAATAAGGATGTAACTGCAGCTCGCATGCGTATGGTTAGCCAGATGCTGTCGCAAGACGTTGAAGATCATGGTGCAGCTACTATCGGTAAGCGTGGTCTCTTGGATAACACCCTGAACAATGCCGATATCATTGACCACGTCGAGGCTCTCAATTCCATGGTGAACTCCAATCCTCAAGACAGCGAGAACCGCAACGCTAACACCAAGGCGAGCGGCCCTGGCGATAACTCTGACCTTTCCAAACAGGGTGGTGAGGGTATCTACTATAAGGGAGGCCACTGCGATGGTGATGATTGCCATCACCACCACTGGCGTCGTGGTGTCTTGGATAACACCTTGAACAACGCCGACATCATTGATCACGTGTCATTGCTCGATTCCATGGTGAACTCCAACCCTCAAAACAGCGAGAACCGCAACGCTAATACCAAAGCTAGCGGCCCTGGCGACAACTCC
>NW_027192198.1:967108-1028337 GCF_041956535.1 Calcarisporiella thermophila
CGATGATTGCCACCACCACCACCACGATCATCATGATCACCATGATCATTGGTTCCATCATGACCATCATCATCATGACGATTACCACGATCACTGGCGTCGTGGTGTCTTGGATAACACCCTGAACAATGCCGACATCATCGACCATGTGTCATTGCTCGATTCAATGGTGAACTCCAACCCACAGAGTAGCGAGAACCGCAACGCTAATACCAAGGCAAGCGGGCCTGGTGACAATTCCAACTTATCCAAGCAAGGTGGCGAGGGTATCTACTTCAAGGGCGGTCACTATCACTGCGATGACTGTTAGTTGATTAATCATTCCTACTCAAACCCGCCTCATCTTTAGGCTAGACTGTTAGTTCAAGAACTTTATTATTATTACACTTTTTTAGTACTTTTATAATCTTCTTTTCTTTTGCATATTCTTTTTTTTTTTTCTTTTCTTGATGGGAGAATGGAGGGGGGAAGTGTTTCATTTTTTGAGAAGGATTTTTTTTTCTTTCGCAATTCGTTCTTTGTGATAATTCCCTTCCTTTTTAATATACCTTACGTTCTTTTATACATCCCCCTTGATCTTCCTTTATTTTTGTATGTTTTGGTTGTAGATGTTCTTCTCTTTTAATGAGCTTCTGGAAAAGCTATTTTAATAAATAAGTCGAGGGGCATTTGTTTTCCTATAAGAATTTTAATAAATGATCTTTTTAGAAATTTGCACGAAAATGGTTGTAAAAAGCCGACCATGAAGGTGATGGGAACGCAAAAATTCACTGCTTTTATATTAGGTAATTTGGATCGAAAGAAAGGTCTAAAGTGCCAAAATTTCTGGAGTGGTGTTGTTTATTTATGGAAGTGTGAATTTTCCGCTCAAAACGACTGAAATTTCATCTCTACGAGATTGAAGTTAGATGTGCTTGTATTCCCTG
Source organism: Calcarisporiella thermophila (assembly GCF_041956535.1). Classification (NCBI taxonomy): domain Eukaryota; kingdom Fungi; phylum Calcarisporiellomycota; class Calcarisporiellomycetes; order Calcarisporiellales; family Calcarisporiellaceae; genus Calcarisporiella; species Calcarisporiella thermophila. The sequence continues at coordinate 968,035 of NW_027192198.1, forward strand.
GTAGTGCCCTTCAATATTTTCTTTGCCTTTGGTTTTCAAAGAATTTCAGATTGGATTAGGCGACCTAATGCATTCAAAATGTGCCCGATCTAGCAATAGCTCTGGAAGTTTGGTTCTATTCACAAATGAAATACAACGGGAACAATACCTCTCTGGTACAACCTATTCAATTCCTCCGCAGCCAAAATTTATCGATTTCTTTCCCAATTTTCAGTACGTTGGTTCTTCTGTATAAATCAAAGTGATCACAGAAAAACATAAATCGCACCAATAACACATGTTCTGGCCGGGACCATCTGCATCCGCAGCAAGTTATCTGTCTCCCTCCTCGCCTGAGAGAGAGCAGGAACGGGGCTCCTCTTCTACAGCTCGCCAACTTTTGGCTAATACTGAATCAACGGCTACCACTGAATCTCCCACCACAGCCAATCCTCCCGAATCTACAACTGCCTCTGAATCTCGTATACGACTCCTTCCTCTTCTTGACGGTTCTCGATCTTTTAGATTCGATATAATTGACAAGAGGGTGCCGGAGGGAGTTTGTTTACGAGTAGGAAGATTTACAGAGAGATCGCGTAGCCCAACGCATGTTGCTTTTAGAAGTAAAGTGGTTTCACGAGGACATGCGGAAATCTGGACTGAAGGGGGCAAGGTATCCTATTTTCCTCACTTGCCTAGTTAGATCCATTATGATTAGAATGGACTTGTTTATATCCGTTGTTTAGTTTTACATTCGCGATACAAAATCATCGTCGGGCACATTTTTGAATCATACAAGATTGAGCCCTCCTGGTGTTCAGAGTCAGCCATTTTTACTAAGAGATGGAGACGTGATTCAACTTGGTAATTTTGATGGTATAGGATAAATTTTTCTTTTAATCTAATTTATAACATGTTTTCTATTAAAATACAGGTGTAGATTATCAAGGTGGAAGAGATGGTATGCTTTATTTTCACCCAAGTTATCGCGATCTATATTAATGTTGACGTATTTATTTAGAAATTTATCGTTGTGTTAAGATGCGTGTGGAGTTGAATCGCGATGCTCGAGAAGAAGCAAGTCTTTTTAAGTAATTATTCTTGCCGGCGTATTACTTGTTTAACACACACATAATCTAACCTCAATCTTTTCCTAATAATTAGATTGAGCTTGTTCGAAAATCTTGTAAAACTGCTAGACATTAGCAATCTTGGCAAACTGTGTGAATCCGATGGAGCCTCTAACAGTACAGAATGTTGTATCTGTCTCTACGCAATTGGTCCTTTCCAGGCTCTCTTTGTTGCGCCTTGCTCGCACTCTTTTCACTACAAATGCATTCGTCCTCTTCTTGTAGATAACCATCCTCAGTTTCAATGTCCTATGTGCCGTACCTATGTCGACTTAGAAGCTAGCGTTGAAGTTTCAGAACTATGGGCACGAGTTGCTGAGCTTAAGAAGGAGCGGGAGAAAGCAAGGACGGAAATAGATGAAGAAGATGAGTCACAGAAGCAGCCTACAGACACGCATTTACCCGAAGTTATTACGAATGACTCCGGTACGGAAACGAAGACGATATCACAAGCTTCAACTTCAGCCACAACGTGCTTACAAAGCAAAGAGAAAATGTTAGGAGCAACGTTGGCACCAGTTGAGGTTGGCGAGGATGAAGCTGTGCCCCTCTTTACTACTAGTGAAGTTGGAGACACTTCTTCAACAATCCAAGAAAAACGACGCAGTGAGCCAGGAACTTTGGCGGTAGTGGAAAATGGCGGGGATCTAGCAGATCGTTCGAAAAGAGAAAACCACAGCGAGTTCCTGCAGAAAGAGCAAGAGGATGACCTGGAAATAGATGGCACTGAAAATGATACTCCTCAATCTCGGATGAAATCTACTCGTTCGAGCATGCCTGTTCCGTCAGGAAGGCAGCGCCATCGCCGCAAGACTTCCGATGGGTCGGCCACCGATTTGGCTGAAGCTGAACATTTGCAAGGCGCAACTTTTGTAGCATCCCCTCCTCGATTATTACCAGAAATTGGGCAATTAAGGGAGTTGTCGGATCGAAATGAAAGTAATACAGTCAACACGGACGGCGGAGAGCTGACGCAGGAAAGTGGTAGATAAACTATGTACTGATTATTCGTTTTTCGTTCTTGATTTTATTACAATTAGGAAAAATTGTGTGCATGTAAATTAGCCAGCTTTATTAAAACATGGCATGAGAAACTTTTTATCTTTTAATAAGCTGCCTTCTTTTTTTTTTTCCTTCTGTTCTCCTATTGTTATGCTTATTTTTATATATATTATTTTATACACTTAATTTTCAATTTCTTGCTAATGGAGCTGTTTTCCTATTATATGTGTATAAAACTATGGCTATTAATTTCTCTGCTTCTCAAGATTGTGCGGACAAATATGATCATACAAAATGCACTCTCCTTTATGCTCAAGCAAGAAAAAAAAAAGAATCCTTAAGCCAAAAATTTTAATTAACATTGGGGATAAGTTTCAATATGAGAAGGAATAAAATGGTTAGGTTAGAGCGCATACGTGATGGCGACAAAGACTGAGTCAGTAATACCGACTCTTCCCACCGCCACATCCCATACTTGTCATATATGAAATTGAAAGGACGCTCTGTGTTCCATCCATTTACTTTGACCTTATTAACCTTAACCGTTTAGATAGTTGAAGCACATTATTAATATATCATACACCCACTAAATGGGTAAATTATTTTATATTTTAAGTGTTCACAGTAAAAAACTAATACCAAAATCTAGACTTTTTACAAGCGGATGCAATTTAATTCTAATAACGGATATAATAGATACTCATTAAAAAAGTTTATAATATATAAAACAAGCAAGGTATATAAGTCGCTCTTTTGGCTGTAAGTATCTTTCACTAACATCAGCCATGCTTATCCTGACATCACGCAAAGGGAGTAAGGATTCCATCTAGCTTAATAAAGTATTCAGAATATACCATTTTACTATGATCAAAGTGTTGAGCAACTGATATTTTTACCTGGAAGGAATCGAATGGAGGGAAACGACCCTGAAGAATACTGGAAAGAGGGTTTTGAGGCGACTAATAAAAAATGCAACTGAATATTATTTTTTTCTCATTTTAAGCAGCGTGCTTGGTTACAATTCAGGCAAGATGTTCTAATGTGGTCCAACCAGATGTAACATTCCTCCCCTCAGTAGCTTTTCCGAATCAACGGGAACTCTACGCGTTCATTTTTCAAACTCTTCTCTCAGTATATCAATATTGTTTTTTTTTTTCTTCTAGTCTACTAGGAGTAAATTAAAATTGGTTTAATTTTATGCCCATTTTTAGTTTGTTCGTCTTCCAACGTGAAAAAATTCTGTCATTGCATCCTCCTCCTGAAGACAATATAAACAATGCAAATCGTTTTCCCACATGAAGAAGGGACGCAGCATAAGCAGAGACGTTGGTCATCGGCATCCACGCTTGATTTCCGAGAAGAGGCAAAAGGAGTAGAGGAACCTCAAAAAGAGTTGATTGACGCGTTAGCGGAGGCCGACAAGATGTTGAGAATAATGGAGGGTCATATTCTGGATTTGGAAGAGGCATTAAAGGTAACCTTTGAATATTGCATTGCCATATTATTGCACACTTTTGAACTAGTTTGTTTTTCAATTGAATTGATTGCGCATATCTTAGCTGGCCGCGAAGAAAAGGGAAGAAGAAAATCGCTATTGGGCTGAACAGCTAAGCATGCGAGCTACTGAAAGTGAGACGGCCATTGATAGCTCTTCAAGTACCGACTCGTCAGAAGAACCGGCTGAAACTCATGTTCCTTTTCAAAGGAATGAAAGAGAACTCTACTGGAAAAATGGGCGGCAATTAAGATCTTCAGTTACTTCCACTTCAACTTCCCTCGCGCAATTCCTTTACAACACAATCCAGCAATTTGACTCCAAAGGATTAGCTGTGCCCATTTCGCCTCACCAGAAAAATCTCACTACGCATCCAAAGGAGCCTTCTTTATTTGATCGCGTAGGTAAAAAATTGTTGGCCAATATCAATGTCATGATGCTTGATGAAGCAGAACAACGAGAGTATTTGGAGAAGTTAAAGCGATATATTCCTCCTGGGCACCTGAGTGAGGCGTTCGCATTTTCACGGCGACGCGAGGAACGGCTAAAAGAAATGGCACATATGGTTGCAGATATCGATGAGCTGTCCCAAGCTACGCTCGAGCATCCACGGCTATCTCCTGCGAAGGAAAGCAAAGAACTACAGGTCGATCCTATAGCATTAGCAGAGTTCTCCAAGTTCATGTATTCTTATGTCACCCCGATCGGAGGTGATGCCTCCATTATTGCTCACGCTACACATTTCACCTATCTCAAGGACACATTACGTGAGATTGAGTCCTGTCTTTTTGAAGGGGCCAAAGCATGGCGTGGCCCATTTGTCAAGCGTAGGATCCTAGACGTTATTGCGCGTCAAGATGTGGAAATTCAGCCCAATACTCCCGCTCCTCAGCATGGGCATGCTGCCACTGTTAGGCGGACCAAGTGTACAAGGTGTGGAAGGATAAAACACTGTGAGTTTGATTTACGATTTAAAGGGTTTCGGCTTGGATACGTCGGCCTTGGTTTAGCGTTTTCGACCACTAGAGGTCTTTCAAGTGTATCGGGATACGATGGAATCGACAACAGTGATCGAGACACAGTTGAGAAGAAGATCACTTGGATGCCACTGGACCGAGTGTGTAGAGATCGGATTGTTGCAGTGTAAGCCCTCCTGCTGGTTTTATATTTTCCTTCTTCCCAGGGCTAACTCCACTTCTTTTTCATTAGTGCGGACTATTTCATGTTCTTATCACATTTGAGACGCGGACTCTTTGGAAAAGTTTACGAGTTGGATATGGAAGAAATATTCTCTACGTGTCTTCGATTGCGGAGACGAATAGCTATGGCTAGGATAGGGGGAAGCTTTGACGATGAGGGATTGTGATGATATTCATGTTTGCTTCGGACTCTTTTTTTGGTTTATAATTTGTTAGCTGTAAATATTTTTTTATTGTTTTCATGTTGGTATACTTTTTTTCGGACGATATATTTGCATTTTCCACTCAATTGCTGCCACAAAAAAAAAACGAAAACAGAAAAATAATCAGACGCCAGATCACTGTCAAAGGGCAGTAGCGCATATTGAGTCAATTTGTCTTGGTTTTTGGATTGACTAGAATATCCCATATACTATATCTATAACCTCATTCTTATCATACACTTGGCACGACTTATGCCATTATAGTAAGGTGAATACTATAATAATCCTCTAAATGCGATGCGGGCAAGTTGGCGGATAACCGCCGACTGTATGCATCTGATGAACATCATCATTCTATTAGAGTGGCTACATAAGGGCTAAATCTACCAATTATGGCATTTATAATAAATGAATTCAGCAAAGTCACAAGATTTCTGACCATATTTCCCATCTTAATGTTTGCAGGGCGTATATACCCCTGTTTCTATTTCTTTAAATATACTGCATGCTTCTTCCTGTTGGATACTCTACACCTTTCCTGAAAAAATAAGAAGCTTGATCGATTTTTAAACTTGAGAAAAATGCCCCAGCTAATTCCGGTTGTTGCTCAGTGGTCGCCTGCGTTCGCCGCCTACTTCGCCTATCTTTCAATGAATGCTGGGACGAAGCGGTTCACCTCGAAGCAGTTGCTACTAACGAATTCCGACAAGCAGATACAGCCTTCAGATTTCGAGCTGCAGAGATACTCAGAGATGGACAGGGCAGTCCGTGCCCATGCGAAGTAAGATCTTAAGTGGATGGACATTTCCGTAGCCTTATGTCTAATGCCATTTTGCCTCTATAGTTTTTCTGAATATGTTCCACTAGGTTTGGTGAGTACTGCTTTCCTATTCCGCTTGGTGAGAATCACTTCATGGGCTAACCAATCATGTCTATATCCGAGTAGATTTTTGTTTCGGTCGCCGAATTAAATGGGTGTCCACGAAGGATACTTCATTATTTCCTTGGCACACTTTTCGTATCGCGAGTGTTACACGCTAACTTGGGGATTTTGTCCAAAGAAAACGCAGGCGGGTTTGGTAAAATATTACGATTTTAAAGCCCATTGTCTCAATGCTCATGGCACATTTTACCTGGTAGGCCGATGTGCCGGTTTCTTTGGAACGCTGGGCGTCATGTGTTTAAGCGCCGCGTACTCTGCTTGGTCTGTTTGCACAGGGCAGCATTTGAATCTGTAAAAATGAGTCCAATTCAAAGATGGAACGCGTAAGCTACATCTCAGCAGAGTGCCACTAGAGGCTATAGCCTTCGTTGAATAAAAATTAAATTCTTTGGATTTCTGGTCGTGAATTTTTAATTATTTTTTACGTGCACCACACCCCAAAAATGCCTCGCGCCAGATAGATGCCCCTTCTTTTTTTATTTTTTGAAAGAAAATTAAATAGTGCATCTTCCTGTTATAATTAAATATTATTCACATTCACAGCAATCACCAAAACATTAACGCGTAACTTTCTTTAATCCTTAATACCAACCATCATGAGGGAAATTGTTTTGCTTCAAGTTGGTAAGTATAAAATAAAATAAAATAATTGCGAAAATATTAGTCCTGAGCTTCTTTATTAATTTGCGACATGATGCTAATAATTTCTCTCCCCTTCACTTCTCTTTCCATTTGCCCTGCATTTTGTCTCTAGGCCAATGTGGTAATCAGGTAAAGGGTTCAACCGCTGGTTGATCAGGAGTAGCTGAATTTTCATACATTTTGATCGAATCTAATTGCTAATTCTACTACTTCTCAATTCCATTTATCTTCTAGGTTGGCCAAAGGTAATTTTTGATCTTTTGATTTACGTGGTCATTATCATCATCATCATCTGATTCTCTGGATAATCTCTAGATTCTGGGAAGTAATCTCTGAGGAGCATGGTATCGACGAAAACGGCGTTTATAAAGGCACGAATCCGCAGCAGTTGGCTCGTGTTAATGTCTATTATAATGAAGCATCTAATCAGCGTTATGTGCCTCGCTCAGTGCTCGTTGATCTTGAACCCTGTATGAAGCAATCTTTGTATGCTTTAATGGAGATGAATAACTAAACACATAACTCTGAAATATAGCCACAATGGATGCAGTGCGCTCAAGTCGCTACGGAAAACTTTTCCGGCCCGACAATTACATTTATGGGCAGTCGGGTGCGGGCAATAACTTTGCCAAGGGCCATTACACCGATGGCGCTGAGCTTGTTGACTCAGTGATGGATGTGGTTCGGAAAGAGTCCGAGCAAGCCGACTCGCTCTCCGGTTTCCAGGTGCTGCACTCGCTTGGTGGAGGCACAGGGTCAGGTCTCGGCTCACTTCTTCTCTCAAGAATCAGAGAGGACTACCCCGATCGGATGCTGTCCACATTCTCAGTGGTGCCTTCGCCAAAGGTGTCAGACACCGTGGTAGAGCCCTATAATGCAACTCTGACCGTGCATCAGCTGGTAGAGAATTCTGACGCCACCTACTGCATCGACAACGAGGCTCTGTACGATATTTGCTTCCGAACACTGAAACTCAAGAACCCCAACTACAATGATCTTAACGATCTGGTGACCAATGTGATGAGCGGTATCTCGACGTCGTTGCGATTCCCTGGTCAGTTGAATGCAGATCTGCGAAAGCTGTGTGTGAACATGGGTAAGCATAAAGGAATGCAAAAACGCCTCTCCTCCCCCGTATTTAACTCACCCCACCCCACCACTTTGAATACTAGTTCCATTCCCTCGTCTCCATTTCTTCATGGTTGGGTTTGCACCTCTCACCGCAGTGACCTCCAAAGACTATCGCAACGTGACCGTGCCCGAGCTGACCTCGCAAATGTTCGACGCACGCAACATGATGGCGGCAGCGGATCCGCGTCACGGGCGCTATCTCACCGCCGCCACCGTGTTCCGTGGCAAAGTGTCGACGAAGGAGGTTGAACAGCAGATGACGAATGTGCAGCAGAAGAATTCGTCATACTTTGTTGAATGGCTTCCGCACTCGGTCAAGACCGTCATTTGCGACGTGCCGCCGGCAAACCTTCCCATGAGCGCAACCTTCATCGGCAATTCCACCGCCATCCAAGAGCTATTCAAGCGTATCCACGAGCAGTTCACGGCCATGTTCCGCCGCAAGGCCTTCATGCACTGGTACACGTCCGAGGGTATGGACGAGATGGAGTTCACCGAGGCCGAATCGAACATGAACGATCTCGTGTCCGAGTACCAACAGTACCAGGAAGCAACCGCCGAAGAGGAATACGAAGAGGAGGAGGGCGAAGTGGCCCAGGAGTCAGTGCAAGAATACTAGATAGGAGCCATAAGCTATGCAAATCTAAAAGAGTGAGAGAGAGAAAGAGAAGATGAAGAAAAAAAAAGAGTGCTAGTTTAGCTTTTGTTTTGATTTTTTTTTTTTGGTTTAAAATTATCCCCTTTTTTTCTTTTATTCTTTGCATTTATATTCCTCCTCTACTTCTTCACGGCTATATTTTTAAATAATATTAAATATTCCTCGTCTAACTATTAAATATACATCTGTTTATCTCGTTTCCTTCCTTCCCATCGTCCCACTCTACTAGTTCTCCCTTTCCTTGGCTAAAATATCCTTGTCTTCTTTTCTTTTGTTATTCCCTTGAGGTATTTATGGCTGGAAATAAGTACTCTGACTACTGTTTTCTAGGGCTCAGCTGCTCCCCAACTTTGTGCACGGGGTGTTTTTACTATTCTCCCCTCTCAAGGCTAGGAAGTCCAAAGAAGATATCCATTATTCCGTTTATTTTGTTGAGGAGAGAAAGAACTAAAGCCCCATCACCCGAAAATTCACTAGAAAATAAAATGAAGAGAGGATAAAAGAAAAGAGATGGCTGGGAGAAATAAAGCATGGAACTCGTAAGGTAAAAAGATAAAGAGAAGAAGAAAAGAGTAAAAGAGAAAGAAACGAGGGGAATGGGGGTGAAGAGAGGTAAAGGGAATGATCATGATAATAATAGTAGAGTCACTACAACTACTAAAACAACAAAAAAAAAGAAATAGAATCAGAATATATATATAGAATAGAGAGATAAAGCGAAGGAGGAGAAGGAAAAGAAAAAGAGAAAAGGCAGGAAAGAAACTAGCGCAAAAGCAGAGGAAAAAAAGGTAAAAAGGCAGAGAAACAATAAGCAGTGACTGTGCAGGGGGATAACTGGTGCAAGGCCTTATGGGACGCCGGGAGAAGCATGGTAGGCCCACAACTTGGCCTTGCAATCGCCCGAGCCGGTCGCGAACAACGGCTGACCCTTCGGGCTGAGCGCCACGCTGATCACGGAATTCTTGTGGCCCTGGAGCATGAACTGGGACTGTCCGGTGCGGGCATCCCACACTTGAACGGATCGGTCCTTGGACCCGGAGATCACCCAAGTTCCACAGGGCGAAATGGCGACGGAGAGGACAAAGTCCTTGTGGCCTGTTAAAATCTGCCGACATACTGCCCCGCCGCTTGGTTTGCCAGCCTGCGCACCCCCACCCGTGCCGTTTGCGCCGGGTCGCCCTAATCCGCTCAGGTCCCAGAGGCGTAGCGCCCGATCCAAAGACCCAGACACCAGGAGTTTTCCATCCGGCCCAAACGCAACACTATACACACTGTCTTTGTGGCCCTCCAGCTGATCCAGCGGGTATCCCGTTTGCGCATCCCACACCCTCACCATCTTGTCCAGCGATCCCGCAGCAACCAGGCGGCCATCGGGGGATATCGCTACACTAGTCACGCCCGCATCCTTTTGCCCCGCCTCCTCGATTGTCAACACGTGCAGACATTGGCCCGTCTCTGCGTCCCAAACCCGCGTCGTCCTGTCGCCGGAGCCCGAGACGATGCGCTGTCCATCGCGTGACCAGTCAAGGGAATAAATGTCCTGCTCGTGTCCCGAGAGAACCTGTCGCACTCGTTTGGAAGCAATGTCCCAGATGCGGATCTGGCGGTCCTCGGCCCCCGTGGCGAGGAACTGGTCGTTGGGGGAGAAGCAGACCGATCGGATGTAAAGGTCGGAGCCGTCGCGGGCAATGTTCTCGTCTATTAGCATGCTGGGATACATCCAGAAATAAAAGTGTGTCAGCCCCTGCCGATACGTTATGGTGGGAAAAGAGGTTGAAAAAGCAACTTACGTAATCATCTTGCCAGTTTGAACGTCATAAATCTGAGCACTTCGGTTGCATCCAGTAGCAAGATACTGGCCGTTGGAGCTGAATCGAACACAACACACGACACTAGGAGAGGGTGGTGATACGATAAGGGTGCAGGAAATGCAAGGATGGGGATGTCGAATCATCTTACCTATTGTGTTCCAAAATATGTTTCAAATCTACATCAAGCAAGCGAGGGACCTTCGGGTTGAAACTGTGAGTGTGGACATAAAAGAAGATCAGTAACCATGTGCCCAACCATCGAAACGAGTAAGGTAGTAGCTTACAGAGCGAACCAGTCGTGGCCCTCCTTTCGTAAGGCTGCCGGAACGGCCTCGTTATCGATATCATGATAGGGAAAGCCCGTACCGCCCATCGCAGGTTTTGGAGACACGCCAGCTAGAGTAGCATTACCAGAAAATAGATCAAAAACGTTTAGTCAATCAACTTGTGTTTTCAAAATCTTACGCATTCCACCCGGTGCGTATCCCGCATGTGCCGCCGCCGCCGCCTGGTGAGGAGCATGGGTTCCGGCCGCTTCAATCTCTCCCCGACGCTTTGGTGTCTGCTGGAGCGCCTGTACTGGGGGAGGATGCTGCTGGTGCTGGGGCTGCTGCTGAGGCGGCTGCTGCTGCTGGGTGGGAGTGGGCAGCATTTGCTGTTGCTGCTGTGAGGATGGAGGCGGCAATCCATTTCCATTCACATAATTAGAGCCCCCTGCTCCAGCAGCTGCGGCCGATGGGGGGTAATGGGATGGCGGCGGATGATGCGGATCAGCTCCAGGTGGAGGACCAGAAGAAGGAGGTAACCCACCCTGTTGTCGAGCTCCCATAATTCCACCAAAAAGGTTGGATTGGGCATGGCCGAGTTGAGGAGGACGAGGGGTGGTAGCCTGAGAGGTTGGCGGATGACCCGAGCTGGGTGGAACTTGATGGCCAGCACGTAACTGTTCATTTTCGCGACGAAGCCGCGCTATTTCTTCCTCGCATCTGGAGATCAAACAATCATTTATGGTTTGGGGTGAATGACTCAATGTAAGGGAATAAGAAAAAAATAATTACTGCTGCTTGAATCGGACATGGGTCTGTTCCAGCTCCATTAGTGTCTGCTTGAAAAGATTCATTTCCTGGATCTGCTGAGCGACTATCCAAGGGAACAAAAATATAAAACAGATTAGCAACGATAGGGAGAGAGATCCGATTTAGAATTTGAAGCTCAAGAGCCAATTATCGGCGTGGGTAGGCCTGCCGAAGCTCATGCCATCTTTGGGGCAATGGCAGTAGCGTCAAGCCCCATCGATGAAGGATGTGGTCTACTTACATTTGTGCTCGTAATCATCCAATCGCATTTTGCTCACGGAAGCCTCCTGCGAGAGCGATTCAAACTCTGCCTTTATTTGGTCGAGTAGATCACTGGTTCGCCCAGGCGGGGCCATGGGACGATGATTGTACACGGACATGGTTGCGTTAGAAATTAGCGCACTTTCGTAATGAGCTTCTAACGCTTTGCTTATTTCGACTGCGGAGTGAGAAGAGGAGACTAGGGAAAAGGAAAAAATTTTTTTTCTGTATCCACCTTGAAATTTTCTTGATTCATCCTCGTCCCAAAGCCACAGCGGCGAGCATCCCAAAAAAAAGTGCGTGGTACTGTAAACTTTATAAATAGAATATTAACGAGAACTTAATTAATTACAGAAATGGAGCGCGCAAAAAAAAGTAATCAAATGAAAATCATGCGGCTCGCGGCTAAGTCTAAAATGGTCCCGTAGATATCGCGATTAGCTGCCATGCATTGATCCCCACCAAAACAAGAACTCACCAAATGGATGCCCTTCCGTGCAAACCGCTTTCCACTCCTTCTCCACTGATCGTCAAGCTGAGACAGGAGATCGTACTCGCTAATTTGTGGGGGAGAGAACACCGGTTAAACCACGCCTCAGTCAAGCCAATCACCGCCGTCGGCGGGATACTTACAGGTCCGTGGCATCGATAATCATCGTCGAGCTGCCGCCGCGCCGCCGAATTCGCTCCGAGCTCTTCTTCTCTCGCTGCTGCTCTTTGTACTGCTTGAGGTCCGTATGCATCTGCGCCTCCAAAAAGTTCAATTGCGCGGGCGGCAGCGGCGGGGGAAGCTGGAAGTCGGGCACGACCACGTTGGTTTGCTTCTCCTTCTTCTCCGCGTCTCTTGCAAGCTGCCCCCCGTTGGTCTTCTCGAGGATCTCGTCGATGTTAAGGCAAACCCCGGGCTCGATCGCCGTAGAGTGCGATGGGGTCTTGCACTCCATGAACGGCTCCTTGCGGAGCACATGGTCAATGTCCACGGCCGAAAAAAATGCAACCGACTGCGCCAAAAAAAAGAAGCTTGTGGTTAGATCCGATGTTCACAAGAGATAATGTGAAACTGGATAAAAATAATAAAAAAAAAGAATGGAGGGTTGGAGGGATGCTGCAAGCAAGCGGTTTACCTGTGGAAGATTGTCCATTCCAAGCCGGTAGCTGAACATGGCTCTGGTCCACAAATTGCTGATCTGGAGTGCTAGCGCCGTTCGATACTGGTCCTCCTCCGTCGACAGATATCGCACCTCGTCATGCACCGAGAGCATGAATCGCGCCTGAATCTGGTACCGCTTGATCAAGTGCGACATGGAGACAAGTAACAAGTGGAGATAATCCACGCCCGACGACTGCACGACCCAGTTAATGCGCGAGGGCAAGTACTCTCCCTGGGCATTATACTGCGGCTTCAACGCATCGGTAATGGCGCAGCCGAGCACGGGTGTTCGTGGACTGGGAGATAACGCGATTTCCTCGAGGGCATTGAACATGTAACTTTCGCTGCCCCCGTGCCAAAACGGCCGTTTGAACAGGCCGCCTTTGGAGTGGTGCCTCACCCCCTTGGTGGACTCGTAGAGCGCGACGGCGCGTTCGCGCGCCGATTCGGCGTCCAGACTCGGATTGTATTGTAGCAAAATCCGCCCTGCATAGTTCACACCGGCACCATAGATTCGCGCATAGTTGAAAATCTTTGCCTTCTCTCGGCTGATCCCAAGGATGCGCGCCGTTTTCGAGTGGAGATCGGTACCCTCTGCCTTGCTTCCCTGCAGGGTCATCCAGCCTAGTGCGGTCGCGCCATGGATCCGGAACTGCGCGTCGCCAATGACACTCGAGATCCAGAGTTCCTCCGAATCGACATCCGCTCCAACAATCTTGTAACCGGGAGGTGCGCGCACCATCGCTTTGAGCTCGGACCCAATGCGATTGGGCTTGGCATTGCTAGCCGTCAGCCAGGTTTTCTCCACCGCTCTCCGGGTAATCGTGCCCATCGTGATGATTTGGGGAAGGATCATTCCATTCTTCTTCCCCTCTCCTTCCCGCCTCGGCAGCCCCATGTTGAGACCCGCTTGTTCCCACACCACATACTGTGATTTGATTCGGTCACGTGCACTGATCCAATAGGCTGACTGTGCATTCATGTCGAGCGCTTCGCGCGCTGCCTCGTATTCGGACATGAGCGTGTTGCTTTCGAAGTGCGAAATATACCCCTTAGCCAGCGGATTGCCACAGCGTGCCCCTTCACCGTCCTTGTGGGGAACGCGGAAGTACTGCGCGTCCGTATCTTCGAAGAGTGCCGGCTCATGGTCCTTGTCGCCGGGGGGGGCAAATTTACAAGGCTTGAGCTTGGTCTCGAAATTAGAATCCTTCGGCACTCGGTAAGTCCAGCCATGCTCTTTGGAGAACACAAGAGGGAATCCATTCCACTTCAGTTTAAGAAGGATCGGGGCTATCCGAGAGCGAGTGGTGATCTTAAGCATACCGAGCTTGTTATCATAAGAGTCCCGGTACCATTCCGGGTATCCGCGGAGAATGCGAGCTCGAGGCTTGATTGTCCAATCAAGCTGTCGCAGCCACGGATCAGACTCGACATCCTTGGAGCGCAATGCATCCTCAGCGAGCTCTTTTAATTTTGCATCCAAACGCCGGTTGATGCGATCGTGCGCCTCCTCGGCATTCCGGATAAACCTATGCGAGTATCCTGCTTAGCACGCCCCTCAAAACAAAATGTCAAATAGACTTATGAGAACTCACTGCTCCCACGTCTCATTCACGGTCAAAAACGAGTTCCCCATATGCAGCATCCCGGCAAACGACACCGGGTGAGGGCAGTTGTGCAGGAAGCGGGGGAGAACCCTACAGTACACTTTGTGCGTATACTCCACGTCTTGTGCGCAGTAGTCCGTCAGCTCACGGAAGTGTTCTCGAACGTCCTCGAGCGACCCATTTACAAACCATTCGCGCCGTGATTTGTCAATTCGCTCTTTACAGTAAAACTCCACCACCTCCTGCAGCCCATTGGTTGCGCTCACATCATAGAACTTGGTGAGTTGGTCGCGGATGTCCTGCGAAGAGAGGGTGCTGCCCTGGTCGTCCTCATCCTCCTCCTCCCTGACCGGCTTTTTTGTTTTTCGCTGCATCGATTTGTGTTCACGCACCCACTCCGGTCGTTGCTGCGAACACAATCCGGCAACAGCGATGTGAAGACTCATTGTGTCGAGGAAACCGGTCGTCGTCTTGGTTAGTTGGTATTCCTCCAAAACACGCGCGCGATCGTAACCTACATTATGGCCGACGACAATACGCGGGATATCGCCGAGGGGTACGAGGTGTTCGCTAGTTTTGCTTTCACCTATGAGCCATGGGGATATCCATAAATACCAGGCCTCTGGGGACGCAGCACAAGCCAGCACAGGATATTGACTCTCGGGAACTAGCACCTCCACATCAAACACCAGCATTTCCTCCATCGGATGCTCAACGGGCACCGCCTTTCCATCGTTTGTATATTTCGTCCACCCTGACGCCATCCGCCAACGATCCGGAGTCGGCCTGGGAGGGAGCGAAACATCGGAAAATCGTTTGGCTAGTGTTAAGTGAGGCTCCGCCTCCTCCAATCCGACATTATAGAAGTGCTCCTCAAGATTGGTTCCACGAAGCTCTGGTAATTTGAAGCCCAAATCTCTCACTTCCTCTGCGCGCTTTCCCCAAATTTCTTGCCGCTTGAGATGCTCAATGGAAAGCTGCTTGCGTTTCGCCAAATCCTCTATCGGCCTTGCCTGTCGTTGTGTTCCAAATATGCTTTTATGAAGAACCCGATTCAACATCTGTACATTGACAGGATTCTTAGGACCTAAGTAGAGTTTGAAAGATAATCAAAAAGATACCATGTTATCATCGTATACAAATTAAATGATTCCGCCGCATATGAATTACTTGATGTCTTCCGTGTTGTTTCATTTCGCTTTGGAGAATTCTTAGCGGAAGCAACGGAGGCCACCTGGGTATATGCTCTGCGTTTAACATGTGCAGATAACGCGCAGCTTGGCGTTGATTGACGGGCTAGCCGAGCGTTTCGAAGCGAAAGGGAAGAGAAAATGCAACGGCATTCAGCTTTCATTCATGTAGGTTATATATTGGATGAGCAGGATTGGCCAAGTGCTGTGTGAATCTGAAAAACTTGATAGAGTATCTACAAAAGAAGAGGACCGAATATTAAGTTGTTGTTACTAGACGCTAAACGGAGCCTCAAAAATCCATCATCAATCCTTTCCCGAGCACCTGTAACTTGATTGGTCGGCCAGTCAGCAATCAGTATTCAAATGGAGAGTGACAGAAAGGACCGGCTAAGTGTTCTGGGTAAAGGTGTGTGCGAAAGCACATTTGTTCCACCCCCCGCCTGCAAATCCTTGTCAACGGTACGAGGGAATAGAGTCGTGACTTCAGTCTATCTTTCGAAGGCTGCTAGGTCATCCATACTACAGCTCGTAATTGTCGGCGAGGGCTATAGGCCATAACGCTGCTCTATCTTCACTCTACCATCCCTCCGATATAAAAATTTAGTCAACCGTAATCGAATTGTTCCTGTCGCCATCCAGATTCCAGCACCAGTTTTCACCAAAACTTCAATACTCCTGTCTTACTGGTGAATCAGTTCAACGCCAGGCATATATCAGAGCTGGGGAAAAGGCTTCGACATCCATTGCATATTAAACAAACACCATTAATCCTTTTTTGCAATTCTGAATTTGAATCACCTTTGTCATATTTGAACCTATAATTATAGAGATTGTATCTAGCTAATGTTTCTGCTCATCGATCTAATGTATTCGAGATGACCTTATTACATAGACTCTATGGATTGTGGTTCAATTTGGTTTTTTCATAGATATTATTCATCTCTTCCCCCATGTTGCGGAGTCTACAAATCCTCGATTCGTGGACTGTCAATAAGAAATTAGCATAATAAATCTTCATACTTGACACCCATATTAATCACGAACGTTCTCATAAGCATGCGGGAGTTTCTAGATTATTGTTTACGAAGATACTTGCGAGCATCTGGCTGGAATGAAGAGAATCAATATTCCAATTTATGTGTGGTTCCTAGAGGTAAAATTTACATCGCCGATCTCTCATGTAAACTTGCTCATATTTTTCTATCCACATAATATTACCCAGAATTACTTGACTTTACTATTCCATATGGACTTTCCTTCCGCATCGCAAAGAGTCCAACCTCGCTCCTGAAATCCGCCTTCTCTATTCATGCTCTCCCTGTCCTAAATGGCTCCATCGGATACCTCTTCACCTCGCTACCTCTTAACCTCGAAACGGGAGCACCCCATCTCCGCGAGACGGATCGATTTCGGATCTTTGCTCCTCCCTCAAAGCAGAACAATCTAGAGGAGATTCAGAGAACAGACAATGGTTTGCAGCTAAACCAAATTTGCTAATGCATTTGTATTTACTAACTCATGGCGAATTAGATTATCTCATTTATGGCAGAATGTTCCTTCCAACGGGAACCTTAGAGACTCTGTATACCCGCAGAATTTCACCCCAATCACGATACTTTATCACCGCCATTAGCAATCCTCGACCCAAAGAGCCCTCTTATGTAAATTCGAATTCTTCTTTCCTCCATTCACATCCTGTTTTATTGACGTAATGACTATGCTCCTTTTATTAATCTTGGCAGTTAACAACTCAATTGCAATACGACAATGGGAAATACTGTTCAGAACTTTTCTTCAGTACAGATGCCTATCTATTTGGTCTAAGAGGTCTCTATAATTTCGGTAAAGGCAATACACCGCGTCCCCACCTTGGAGATGACGCATCCAAGACCCATGAGGCCATGCAAGTGAACACCGAAAGTGAGTCATCGCACGAAAGCGAAAACAGAGGCGGGGGCCAGTGGTCTGCAGGTGGTGAACTTTACTTTGCAGCTAAAGACAAGAGTGGGGGGTGTAAGTTCGCATTTCAATCTTTTCAACAGGGATACGCCTAGTCTCCCCTCCTCCGCCCCCATAATTAACTATCGATTGACTCCTGCATTGCTTTTGGCATAGTGTCACTTGGGGTTCGGTATTGCACTCGTCCTCTTCAAACCAACTCCCCGCCCATTACTGCAACTTTCACGCTCAACCCCATTGTTGGCTACCTCTCGACAACCTACAGTGCAGAGGTATCCGACCGTCTTGCGCTTTGTTCGCGATTTGATTTCAATGTGTATAGCTATGAGAGTGATCTGGTCATGGGCATGGAGTGGAGGAGCGCTGATCCACGGTTTTCAAAAGTGGAGGAGTTAGCCGGCGGTTGGGCCGCAGACTCCATAGAGGCTTTCGAGGGGGAGAGGGATGAAAAGGCGACGCCCAGTTTAATGGAGATGGAGCCCACTAGCGAAGTGCAGGTGGTGGAGACCCCCGTCCCGCCTGAAGACAAGCGGGATGCTAGACTTGAGAGCTTATTGAAAGCTAGAATAGGAGTAAACAAGGTAAGTTGCATTTCACTTTTGTTTTCCGATTATATTGATAGGTCGTCTAACTTTTGTGGTAGGGGCTGGCATTAATTTGGGAGGGCCGGTGGAACCGGCGCCTACTCTTTGGCCTTGGTTTAGTCGCAGATCTTTCGGATCGAAGTTCTCCTATACGCTCTGTTGGTTTAGAGATCCAATATTTTTCTTGATCAGAAAAACTGGTCAGTAAAACAGAAAAAATAAAATAAAACACAATAAAATAGAGAACATGGTGGATACTCTACGACCCACTCCGTGTAATTGCATAATTTCTTGCCCTAACCCCTAAAACATCCATCAAGCTACAAGAATAAAAAATGAGTAAAACATGGCATCCTTTCTTTGGCAACTCTAGCATTCCTGACCGTCAGACTACTTGATTAAAACAAGTTAAAATGGACATGACCTTAATACCCTTATCCATTAACTCTTGACTTGATAGAGTTATTATGTGAAAAAAAAGGAGTGAAATTGGATTAATAAGACACTTTCGCCTGAACAGGTTTTGAACTAAGGTTTGCTAGTCATGAGGGCTTTGTCACCGCATTGTTGAAAGTGCTAAGGTTGTTAGAGTGAAAGAAGAAAAATTTAACGCCCAACGTGGGGGTCGAACCCACAACCTTGAGATTAAGAGTCTCACGCTCTACCGATTGAGCTAGCCGGGCGACCACGAAAATAAGGTTCAAGATTCGCTTTTGATTATAGAAAATGGATTGAAAATATTTGCGATCGACACATAACTCATGGTATTGCCACGGGGTGGACTCTACCCGACATGGACGTCACTTCAGGCGCAACGGCTCTTTAGAGCCGAACATACTGGTGCCTCAATCCTGGCCCGAGGCTGGATCTACGCCCGAAGATTGGAGGAAAATCTGGACCCTCGTTCACAAACGCCCCACTCTCTCAAAGCACCGTGCGCTACGCTGGCGAATTCTTGTGGAACGAGTGATCACTAACTCGACATTTCCCGGTCACGACCCGAAGTGCACCCGATGCAACGCTTCGAGAGACACAATTCGCCATACATTCTTCGATTGTCCTGAACTCACGCCAGTGTGGCAATGGGCGGAGAGGTGCATCGTCACCATCGCAGGGCCCCAGAATACTCAGGTGCTGACTGCTCGCAACCTCATTTTAGGAGACCTAACGGAATCCTCGAGAACAGCGAGACACGTAGCCCAAATTGTCTTTGACTCCGTGTTATGGCAAATCCACCGAGACCGGATTGCTTTCCATTTTGAAAGCACCCGAGCCTCACCCGAAATTATCATCAACCGGGCCAGATTAAATATTGAGGAAGCTATAGGAGCCGAAATAATACGAGCACGAAAAAAACAGCAAATCGAACAGTTTCGAAAAAGGTGGTGCAAACTGGGCGCGGTTAGAGAAGGAACGATCGGAGCGGCTCTGATACTGGGAAAATGCAGTAACCCCTAATTTATCTCCTTCCTACCCTCTACTTCCTTTTTACTCTCCACCCCATCTCTCACGTCATTCTTTGATATACACAGCTAGTTGAGTCTCACCACTCCTCTACCTTTTGAGCCGAAATCCGGCATGACCACCATTTCAATTCGTTCTAAAATATCTCCTTAAGCTTCAACATTAGTTTCCTCTTCACTTTATTGCTTCTATTAATGTAACCATTGTACTTTAGAGTCTTTACAAACAATAAAGACTCAACATTGATAAAAAAACTCATGGTATTGCCACGGGGTGGTGTAAAATGGGCGCGGTGAAAGTAGGAGCTAATAGGGCGGCTGGACTGGACTGGACTGGACTGACGCAGTAGCCCCCACTACTAGCCCTTTTTCTTTCTTCATATCTCTCTCTCCATATCACCTATCAAGCGGTTCCCTAATACCCACAGTTAATTGAGCTTTTTTTCTCATCTACCCATTTGAGGAGAAAATTTGTCATGATCAACTTATCCCGAATTGCAATACCGCGCTAATAGCTAGCTTTTCTCACATTTTATTAATTTTAATTATGTAACGATTGTATTTTAGAGTCTTATCAAACAATAAAGACTCACTTTTGATCTAAAAAAAATCATGGTATTGCCACGGTTGCTTACTTCTCCTGTAACTTCTGCCAGTATCTGGCTATACCATGCACAAAGGCGCATGATGTTTGATCTATCCTTTATATATATATTCTGTAAAAGGAGTTCAACCTCATAAAAAGGCTTGACCCGGGCGATTTCGACATTAAAATCTATTCCCAGAGGGCTACTATGTTTCTTCCTAGAGAACAGCAAACCACTTTGTTTACTAGTATAGATATATGATATTTAAAATAACAAACTACTAAGGAAGCAGATAGGAAAGAGAAAACGCTTTACAAATGTGGCTGCACCAGACTTCAATTCCAATTCTTTTTAAGTAGGCTTGGGAATGGGATCCGGTTGAAATTGACGTTAAAGTTTATCATACTCCTCAATCACCAGTAAAGAGTCTCAATAGAACAGTTTCCCACTAAGAAAGTTCTAAGAGAAAAAGGGAGGACTATTGCCATTCTTCGCCCTTCGCCGTTTGGCTATTTCCGTAAGTTGGAAGAATGAATTAAGACTACCCTAGAGGACTCATCATTTGATACGAGTAAATGGATTTTGTTATCGGCGCCAAATTGAAAAGCAAAACCCTAAATAATATACAGTTTATATAGTCGGTGAAAAATTTAATTTTTCTTGTGAACCTCTTTTCTCTAGCCAGATTGTATCCATTGGCCTCTTAAATCGACTAGACGTAGAAGTGTCGGATCTACCTCGAGCACGGCATAAAGAAGGGAGAGGAGGGAACAATATAAGAAATCTAGATATGCATCCAGAAAGGTATGGAATTCAAGCATGTCGCTTACCTCCCGTGCATGCACTGACTATTCAAGTGGTTCCCATGCTGTTCAAAGGTTGCTCGAAACAAGCTTCCCCTATCTTCATAGTTCAGGCTTTGGGCTCGATGTAATTAATTCAATTTGGACCGTATAAACTCGCATTCTGATGACGCAAGCAGTATTGTGTGTGCATTGCATTTATTTTTTGGAAAAATACTTGGGTGATATAGTCAACCAACTTTATTCAATCAATTATATCACAACACAAATGAACGAAAAGGAGGTCATTTCATCTCACTTTTCCCCTCCGCCTCCTCCCCTAGATCCCGATCTTGACATTGATCTCGATTCCAACAAAGATCTTCTGAGAGAGTCTAGAGATGACCATGTGATCGATAACGAGTCCGATAGGCGGTCTCCAAATCTGCCGCGACGACGATCTTCGCGTTCACTTTCCCCAGACAGCCGGTGGCGGCATCGCTCTCGCTCTCGTTCTCGTTCTCGTCCTCGTTCTCACTCGAGATCGCCCTCCAGAGCTCGATCTAAATCCCGGTCACGCTCTCATGATCGTGGCCGCCGTCATGATCGCTATTCCCCCTCTTCCTCCTCTAGATCATCTCAGAATTGCAGGGTCTACGTGGGAAATTTGGCTTATGGTGTGAATTGGAGGGATTTGAAAGACTTTATGCGGGAAGCTGGCGAGGTCACATTTGCTAATGTCTTGACACTCCCCAATGGAGCTTCGAAAGGATGCGGGTAAAAAAAAATTTTTTTGGGACAGTGGGATGGATGAGATGAGGATAATGGATGATTGTTGATGGTTATATCTGGTCGGGGTGTGTAGGATAGTGGAGTATAAAACGCCAGAAGATGCCCAACGCGCCATTAGGAGATTAAATGACACTAGATTGATGGGGCGACCGATTTTTGTCCGCGAGGTCTACTCTCCTGGTGTAGCCAACGATATCTACTTGGATTTACTAACTCTTATTTTAACCTGCTGATAGGATCGTGAGGAGACGCCTCGGTTTGGTCGCACCTCTTTTGGCCAAGCGCCCGCCCCTCCTACCAATGTTCCACCCGGTTGTCAAATTTTTGTGGGAAATGTAAGTTGGGCCACCCTTCCCTTGTCCGGCCGAGACGAATGGAGCGCTCAACTCTCCTCCCTTTACCTTAGCTACCCTACTCCACCTCATGGCAAGATCTGAAGGACTATTTCCGTAGCGCTGGAAGGATAGTCCGTGCCGACATCCTGCTCGAACACACGGGGAGATCCAAGGGCGCCGGAACCGTTCTTTTCGAGAGTGTTCGAGACGCGAACAACGCAATCGGTGAGATATTGCTGTTCATCCTTCCCCGATGCTATTCGGGCGAACAGAATGCTCAAACTTCATTTTTATTGCCAGCCATGTTCAATGGACGAGATTACAAGGGGCGCAAACTTGAGGTTCGAGAGGTAATCCATCTCTAGCCATATGGAGTGTGCGGGCATTTTACTGATGCGCTCTCTCTTTTCCTTCACATGGTTAGGATCGTTTTGCGGGGCACCCGCCACCTCGTCACGCAGGACGCTTTGGGCACGACTACAGGCCACGCGTACCGTATGGAAATGAGCAAAACGGCGCCATGATGGATGCCGGCAATGGATATACGGCGGGCGGTGGCGCGTTTTCATATCCGACTGGTCCGGCGGGTGCGGAGCCAAGTCGACTACAAATTTATGTGCAAAATGTAAGTGGCGTTTCATTAGTGAAATTGGGCGGATGCAAGCTTAATTTTTAATTGGTATTTATTTAACTTGGTCTAGCTGCCGTACAATACCACCGATCAGGATTTGCGTGATCTTTTCCGTGGATTTGGTAAAGATCTCTCTGGTTTTTTTTTTTTCCTCTCCTCTCTTCCCTTGCTCTGTTTTCCCCAGCCCCTCCCTCTTTCCCTTTTCCCTTTTTTGTCCCTGAGATGGAGTGGGGATTAACAACCATTCCGTGTTGGATAGGCGAGGTGGTGTTTGCCCAGGTGCTGATGCAGGGCGGCCGCCCGAAAGGGTCGGGCGTGGTAAGATTTGACTCGACGAGTGCCGCCGAGAGAGCAGTGGGTAAGTTTAGCACTAGTCAGAATTAGAGTTATATAGGACCGGAAATTAACGTCATCATTAATTGGAATTATATAATTATGAAGCTACACTACAGGGCTATACTTACGGCGGGAGGCAACTGGAATTGCACTTTGATCGCTACGGCTGAGGCGAACAGAGGTGGGGGGGTGTGGAGGAGGAGGGCGGGTGCGGTTGCGATTTGTGTGAGAAGGCGGCGGCGGAACGGGGATTCTTGTCAGACCTTGTTTCCGAATTTCGGGCGGACTCGCACCCTCTCTCCCCCTCCCCCCTTGGCGGCGAAGCCGTTTTCGCCCGACCTCTGACTCTGTGATGTTTGTTGATGGGTGAACAATAAAGACGAAATTAATCATGTTATGGGAGTGTAAACATTGACCGGAGAGGGGGAGGAAGGGGGTCGGGTGGCCCAGAGCCGCTACACGAGTTTGCAGGGGAAATTGAAAAAATGGAGAAAACATGTAAAACAAAGCGTATTAATTTTGCATTCATATAACCTCAACAGGCAGTTATGTCGTCGATTTTTTTCCATTTGGTTTATTGCTGTAACACGTTAAAAATAAAAGGATCCTCTTGCATATCAACTTTTTTTTTACGCTTCCTCCTGCGTCTGCGTCTGCGTCTGGTCCTGCTCCTGCTGTTTTCTTTTTTCCACCCCCCTCCCCCCGCCGCTCTCACCTACGACTTTTGCTCACTCCTCCTTCTCTCTTTCTTTCTCTCCTAATTCATCCTTCATTTTCTTCCCTCCTGCACTTGTTCCAGTAGCCAACGCATTTCCATTCACCTATTTCATATTTCATACCTATCTATTTTATTTCACCGTGTTTTGTTTATTATCCACGCCTGTTAATTTATTGCTCTGATTGAAATGATCCTTTGATTCATCTTGTTTCGAGACTGAAAAGGTAAAGGCTAGCCCCTCGATTAATCTTGCCCGCCTCTCGACTCAACCCCTCCTCCCCTGGTAGGACCACGTCTAGGAGATTCTTTGGCCGCTCTTTCCACCGTTTATCTATTGTTTATTTAAGCCATTTTTCTTATATAAATCTATCTATTCTCAAATTTGCAATTTATTTGTCCAAAAACACCACCGGTCTTCTTCTTCCTTTCTGTGCAGTGCCTGCCATAGCTTTCTCTCCCCCAACATCCCCTCAAGTGCAGAGTGAATCGACACTTTCAAGATGCCCCCTAGCACCCGCCGAAGCTCCCTGTTCCCGGACTTTCTTCGCCTCAATCTCGAGAACGACAAACACCACCAGCCCGATCCTCTGCTCTCCTTCATGCCGCCCGTTTTCGACGACTATCTGAAGCACCGCCGCCCTTCCATGCCCGCCACCCTGCCTCTAAGCGGTGGCGGGCACGAATACGGGGGGGATTATGTGGGCGACCGGATAAGCCCACTCTCGGATATCCCCCCCGTGCGTTGGCCCACGCCCTCAGCGGTCGCCCGAGACGTGTTGAGCGGCGAGGATTATTTTAGCCGGAGAATGAACGCCGAGTTGGCCGCGCTCTGTCTGGGCCGTCGGATCGGATTTGGCGAGGAGATGGTGGTCAGCCCGGGGGGAACGGGAAAGTTCGGGGAGCTTGAGGATGAGGACGAGAACGACGAGTGCGAGAGGATGAAAAAGAGTGAGCTTTACCGGACCGAGATGTGTCGCACTTTCGAGGAGAAGGGGTACTGCCCCTACGGCAACAAGTGCGAGTATGCGCACTCGGAGGCCGAGCTCCGTCCGATCTATCGCCCGTGGAACTTCAAGACGAAGCCGTGCCGCACCTTTCATGAGAAGGGCCACTGCCCCTACGGCAAGCGTTGCCACTACCGGCATGCCGGCGGACCCGACGAGATACCGAAGAACGTGATCATCGGGCCGCCCCCGCCCAACGGGAAAGCTTCCCCGTCGCTGACGCCCACCGGCTCGATGGCCTCCGCCAGCAAAGCAGTGTTTGACCCGTACGCACGACGGGTGAGCGATTCCGGGCTGCAAGGATTGGGGGTGAGTGGAGGCCTAGGGCCAGGCATCGCTTCCAGTGCCTCCAACACCGGTCTCTACCTGACCCCGGAGGCTCTGGGGCCACGACGCTCGGCGCCAGCTGTAGTGCTTGACGCAGAGCTGAGTCGGTTGCGAGCGCTTCTCCGTCAGAAGCAACAGCAAGAACTCGCCATGCTCGGCCTTGAAAACTTGAACTTGATGGGCGGGCTGGAGGATGAGTTGCGCCCCTACTCGTCGTCGACGTCGCCCCTTCCCTCCGTCAGCTCCACCGTTCCCTCCCCTTCCTCGATGCTGCAGGCACCCCAGCCAGGGGGATCCTCCACCTCCACCTCCCTGGCAATGCCTCTCTCGCCAATGCCGGGCCCGGTGGGTCCGAACGGGAATAAGGGGAAGCAGGACGAGCTGCTTCCGCGCGACCTCATGGAGCAGCTGGGATGCGAAATCCACCCTCTCGATGATGGGGCGGCCACGGAAGAGTGGAAAGAGCTGCGGGGGCGATTGAAGGCCCTTGGGTTGGGAGACAACACGGAAACATAACCAGTCATGAAGATACAATTTTTTTACACTTATCACTTTCCGTTTATCACTCTACATAATTCGGTCTTTTTTTTTTGCGCTGTTCCTCCTTTTATTTACTTTATTCATCTTTTTTATTTTATCATTATTGATTATTTTAATATCGAAAATACTTGTGTGGGTCTTTGTCGTTTTTTTTATCTTCACAAATAAAGTATATACAGCATTTATTTACAGTAAAACCTTTCAGATAGCCCGATGTAGCCTGTTTCTCTCACTCATACACACACACACACACTCTCTCTCTCTTTATCTACATCTATCTATCATTTAACTATCTCTCTCCCCCACCGAATGCCTCGAAAGTTTCCTCAAGCCTAAGGCAGCAGAGCATGACTGGTCATTAAAATTGAGCTCTTTGCATTAATTACTTCTTCATCAATCCTTTTCGGGAAGCTCCGGTGACTGCTTCCATCCATCATGCAAGCTCGCATTAGCCAAAAACAATAATAAGGATCTCACCGGGAAAAAGCACGGCTGCGATTGGTGGTTGTCTGCATAAGCACATTAGTGCATCGCTTTGGCTGCCCTCAGGAGAGCAAAGGAATGCTGAGAAAAACGTCAGAGCTTCTCCGGGGTGGCCTGAGGTGGATGCAAGGCATTGCGATTGCCACGAAAGCGGGTTGCTCGATGACGGCCACTCAATCACGCCAGCGGCGGGAGGCATCGCGTGAAAGCTTGCTACATCGACGAGTCAAGCTCGGCCCTAAAACCGGTACCAGTTGATTTCTCTCCCCCTGAACATGGGCGGATGAGCGAGGTGTTGCAAGCTAATTGCCTCCTCTCTCCACCATGCTTATGTAAGAGTCTCGAAACTCGTGCCTAAACTCCTTTTACGTGCCCCCAACGCGTCTATCTGGATGCTAATTTGTCTATTGCGTCCTCTGCACTCTTCCAGAAGAGCCCTCAATAGACTCCTGGCAAATTCGGGTTCGAATTCCAGATCCTGCTACAAACTGGGACGGTGGGATCGAAACGCCCAATTAGGGCTTCCTAGGCATTGGTCCTAGCAATTCTATATCGCACAAGTTGCATGAAGCTCCAGGAAATTTTTTCTAGTAATGGTTAGATAGGAATCAACCGCCAAAATCATCTGGGGTAGAACCCTTAATTATCTAACACCCCATCCTATTCGTTTTATCGAGTTTGTGTAATTGATAATTTAATAAAGCACCGCCACCATCCTGGATACAAGGAACTGGCGTTCAGCAGTGTCAGAAACACAAGATCCAAAGAGCAAGGTTACTTGAGGATGCTAACAAATTAGCGTAGCTACGCGCCACTGTTTATTTCTTTGTTCTGATGCCATTTTGGCGGCTCCGCATTCCAACCTAATAAATACATTGCCATAGAATAGGAGAGGGGGGTATGATTGATTATGGAGATTGGTGAGATCAGGGCATTTGAAAATTCCTTCATATTCCAGTCTGAAGAGACAGAGAGGCCGGAAGGCCATATCCTCAATTTCCGGGACGACTTGAGCCTTATGGGTCATAATTATCGGCCTGTCACCTCTCTCCAGTCGATGCTATGATGAAAACCTACTTGATTCGTACGAATCCCGATGTCACCGAAACAAAGGAGTACGATTCCAGAATGTACCATGGCTCGAGAGTCAGCTTTTTCGGATGCGATATTAGGCCCTCTCCCTCGACGACGAATGGTGTGTGAGAACCAAGTCCATAATTTCCCCTTTTTGTGCACGTGCCGACTGAAAA
The DNA here is from genome assembly GCF_041956535.1 of Calcarisporiella thermophila. Classification (NCBI taxonomy): domain Eukaryota; kingdom Fungi; phylum Calcarisporiellomycota; class Calcarisporiellomycetes; order Calcarisporiellales; family Calcarisporiellaceae; genus Calcarisporiella; species Calcarisporiella thermophila. The sequence continues at coordinate 995,306 of NW_027192198.1, forward strand.
TGCCCCCCTTTGACTCCAATTTTGACAGAATTCTGGGATGCGCAGGCCACCGGAAACCAATTCGGAGGGAGATTTTTGCCCACCATCGATTGGTGAAAATGGGGCCAGAGAGGGCCTTTTGAGGAACCTATCTCCTGGAAGATTGCGAGTTTCGCGTTAAACTGAACGAGATACACCTGCCGGCGTCTATAAAAGTGGGGAGGTTTTCAACTTAGGTCCACCAGAAACCATGAAGTTTGTCAAACTTGCCCTTGTCTTTGCATTTTCCTTCCTCGCGGTGGACTCTGCTCCGATTGAAAAGCGAGGCGTTAACGTGTTGAATACCCTGAAGGCGGTGGATGCGGTGGGTGGCCCCGCGACCAGTCTTTTGGAAGCAGTAGGCGTGGATAGCCAGAGTTTCCATCAGTGCAAGCTGATCCCTTGGATTCCCTGCAAACCAAAGAGCTTGTTCCAGAAGGACCAGAGCCGGTGCGAAGCCAACCATCCCCCTGCAACCTGCCAACTTATCCGGGAGAGAGAGGCGAAGGAGAAGGCGGCAAGGGAAAAGGCCGAGAAAGAAAAGGCGGACAAAGCGAGGGCCGAGAAGGAGCGCATTGAGAGTGCCCCGTTTTCACAGGATAATTTCAAACAGGCACTCTCCGACAAACCCGACCAAGACCTGAGCGCCGGCGGGAAAGACGCCCGTACGTTGCTCAAGAAATTTTCATCCAAGGAGCAAGCCGATCTAAAAGAGTTGTTCGATGAGATACCCTCCAGCGAAAGCCAAAACTGAGGAAAGCGACTATAAATGGCCTTGCCAGAGGTGATGACGTTGCCATAGAGTGTTTATTTATTCGCGTTTCTAGATGTGTTCCTTTGTATTTCTGCTCCTGCTACATTTTTGTCCTCAATTTGTGTTCATCACCGTTGTATTATTCAGCTTAGATAACATAGACACAGTTTCCTGATCCGAAAACTCCAAAATACCATATTCAGAATGGGTGGTCGAGTTGCCACCACTGTGTAGGAAGTGACGTTTGGACTACAGATCTCAACTGTCCTCCCTACAATGTATAGACAAAGGAAGGGGGTTGACTCTGTTGAGTTCCCATCACTTTGAATGGATTCTTTTCTTTCCGTAGCTGTGATTTATACGACCTACCGAGGACCCGTTCGCATACCATCCTTTTTACTTTTTTTTTTTGACCTTTTCAACAAGAATAGCATAGCCAATGAGGAGCCGCATAGAAAATAGATCTTTATTCCAGAAATCTGCCCATGAATTGGCCCTGGGCATTTAATTCCGTCTCCCCTATCAATGCATCTATTTACGCACAATTATTTGCTTGAGGGAACTAATTCAAGATCGACCCATGTTATAGGCGAGCCAATCTTAATTTGTATTATCTCGTCCATGGTGCTCTTGCCTATTTCCCACTATCTCCCATCCCTATGATCCCTTAAAATTTAATTTAAATAGGCACACCGTAGACTAAGCCAGTGATTTAGTCTGATCTCTATTTTCCAAATAAAGGATGCTCCATTCATATTTATATTTCGAGAGGCCTCATGCGTCTTGGCGGCCATCAGCTCATTTAAGAAAAGAAATCGGAGCATGGACACAGGGCACGAACAAGCTTTCGAGCCCTTTATAGCAGTTCATGTAGGAGCCGGTAAATGAGAGGGACCATTGGGATGATTTGGGCCGAATCCATTTTCTTGTATTTGACCAATGTCCTCTCTGGGTAGGTTACCATTCCACGCGTAAAGAGAGGCGATACCGTGAATTGTGCGCAAGGTAGCGTGTCTTCCTTTTATGAACATCCCATTTCGGATGCAATAAAAAAACTATCGGTTTTTTTGGTCTCGGTTTGTACGTGGCATTAGGGCATGTAGGATTGGAATGGAGATCCTTCGAACGGGTACGGCCATGGATGCAGTTGAAAAAGCAGTGTGCGAATTAGAGGTACCGTATGTAACGCGGCTTCTATTGGCTCTGCTGACCACTCAAGTATTTTCTTGCCACTAGAACGATGCTCTGACCAATGCTGGTGAATCAATATTATTTTCCATGCATCATTCACTTTCTTCTGACGCCCAATATCAGGATTCGGGTCGAATCTAACGCTGTCGGGCACCGTCGAATGCGATGCAAGCATTATGGATGGAAGTGGGTATTTTGGCGCGCTCGGAGCCGTCTCTGGAGTACGCAATCCCATCTCGGGCTCGCGCGCTATATTAGAGAGGAGCAGAAGAGGGCTATTGCCGTTGGGGAGAGTTCCGCCCATATTTTTGGCTGGGGAAGCCGGGAAAGAGTACGTGGGAGAGCTAGGGGCCGATGTTTGTCACCATCATGAGTTGATTAGTGGTAATGTGCACACCAAGCCCCCAAATGCTAGCGTCTAGGAAAAAGGAGGAGCCAGCTCTTTTCTCATTCTCTCTACACCTGTGTTTGTTAGAGGAGGCCAAAAAGACATATGAATTGCGGATGCAGATGCTCCATGAAGGTAACTACGCACACAATACTACCCCGCGGTGCTCCTCATGTTTTGACCGTGCATCTCGTCTCTCCGTTAGAGTCGGAACATCCGCAGTTGCCCGGCGAACACGATTCCAACCACGACACCGTGGGCGCGATATGCATTGATCGCTTTGGGCATGTTGCGGCTGCCGTGAGTTCAGGGGGGCTCTCTCTCAAATACCCGGGTCGTGTTGGAGAGGCGGCCATGTACGGAGGCGGATGCTGGGCCCAGAATTGGAGGGAGGGGTTTCCTGCGATAGCTTGTAGCACTACTGGTAGGTCCGCCTTCTAGTTTCCAACCTTTCTCCGCCTGCTCTCATCCCATACCCATATGGATTCATCCTGTTCAGGCACTGGAGAGCAGCTAATGAAGACCCTGTTTGCAAAGTCATGTGCCGACTCTGTTCTCCAACACAACGCAGCCGACGGCGACGTGCACCGAGGGCTGGAGACCGCCCTCACCGCTTTTCTCCATTCGCCGGCCCTGCGGCAGGACGAGGAGAAGAACTCGGGGGTGATCCTGCTCAAGACGGAATCCATACGAGGGATACACCGAACCGGTAAGTTGAGAAAGGGGGGGGGGACCCATCCCACTTCATTATGTAGAGCAAAGCCAGAAAAAAAACACTCCACTCTGTCTCTCTAAAGAGTTTTGGTACGCGCACACAACGCCAAGTATGGGCGTGGGCTATATGAGCTCAAGGAGCACAAATCCGACTGTGAGTGACTTTCCTTTTTGATTGCCGATGATGTTTTCAAACCATTGACCGGAGATACATCATTGGCTTGTAGACGCTGGTATCCAGAAAATCTAATAGATCTTATTTAATTTGGGGAGGCTTGTTTTAAGAGCACGCCACTCTAGCGAAGTGGATGCCACTACGCCCTCTCCTCTCCTCTCCTCTCCCCTGGTTACGCATGGACGCAATAAGAGCAAGGCCTTGGGCATATTTCGAAATTAGCCCGATTTGACAGCCCCCTTTTTGCTGGCATCCAAATCAAAAGGATCCCAAGTGGAAATAAAACTCCTTTTTCAAGGGAAAACCATTGCAAGGCTGCGGAAGCCGAAAGGCCACGGAAAAAAAAAGCCTGTTACAAACCCCCTTTCATCAATGCTATTTTTAAGCGGATTCCCAGGAGAGCGCGAATCCACTTGCCTCTGCTCTCACGGCCGGGTCTTGTGCTGCGGAAATTGAGGGTTGCTGCATTCTGCTTGGCCAATCAACCCGAATGTCCCACTTTTTTGCCACCTATGGCACGGATCTAGCGGGAGCAAGGCCGACCTAGCCCGAGCAACCAAGGGTAAAAGAATTGGAGAGGCGGGAAGCGGGGGGAGAGGCCGGCTATAGAGAGCCCACTGAGTTATATTAGCGTATGGATCCTTTTTTTTCCCCTGTGTATATAGTGTTTATTTGTTTTTCTTTTCTCTCATGCCCTTGGCATTGTCCTCCTCTTGACACTGGCAATTTGACGCATAGCTCCATTCATCCATTCATTCATTCATTCATTCATACTTTCATTCTTTCATTCACGTCCTCGGGACTCTTCGACACCCCGCATTCATTGGATCCCAATCCCCTTTCTGATCTAGCATTGAACCCATCCAGCAGGTATTGCAGCTCAGCAGGCGAGTATTTGCATCCGGACCAAAGCATTCCTCTCTCAGTTTCTAGAGCTCCTCTTCTCATCCCCCGCAGCCACGACTCTCTCCAACGTCTTTTCGTTCGCTAATTAAAATGGGCAACAAACTTCGCTTTGCGCGCTGGGGACGGTTAGTTGCTCTGTCCGCAACCTTTGTCCAAATCAGCGGGAGTATCTTGGGGCTGCTCTTCCGGTCGCCGACGCTGGGCATTTTCACAAAGTAAGTAGGCTCGCAGGATTTGCTTAGGAAGCTTTGTCGCCCTGACGACTAACCCCTCTGCTGCGACTCCCCCCCCTCCCCCCTAGTGCGACCGACGTACTGTTCCGGCCCGTCCCCATCATCCCCCTCTTCACCCTGATCTCCGGCCTCTTCATTCTTGCGCTGGAGCTACCGCTCGGGCCGTTCACCGGGGCGTCCGACGCCCACTCCATTCGGGCGGTGGCCTACACCTTGGTCGGGGTCATCTCTTTCTTCCAGGTGCAGACCATGAACGCCAGCCTGTACTATCTGATTGCCGGCATGGCCTTCGGGGTTGCCTATTCGAGAGATGAGGCCGAGCTGCCCTCAAAGCTGCCCTCATGAACGGCTGTATCAGGTCTGGATCCTGGTAATGGCGATTCCGATTTCCGCATTGTTCAAATCAACCTGTTTCAAAGCATTGGCTTTTGCTTTTCATTTTCGGAACCTTTTATTACTTTTTTGTTTACGCTTTATTCATATCTCCATTGTATCTGATCATTTGTTCCTATCTTCCATCTGAATCATATTTATTTTTTTTTTCCATCGGCATAACTCTCCGGTCGGAAACGCAAACAATAGCAGCGGCTCATCTGTGTGAATCTGGGGGGGTGCTGCCGGCCAGCCGGCCGGAGGACAGGGGTAGGGCAGAGAAAGGGGAGGGCGGGCGAATGCCATGCAAGACGAGGGCTGCGGCAGGCAGCCTTCAGATGGCAGGCATGGGTTGGCGGAGAGGATGGATCAGAAAGGTTAGGGGCTGAGTGGGGCAAATGGCTCTCAAACCGAGCTACCAGAAACATTAATAGCTCCCAAGCTGGAAGGCCGGATTGACTCTCCACGCGCGCATGGAAAAGGAAAGGAGCTGGGCCAACTCCACAGGCCGGGCTACGGAACAGGCTGGGCGAGGGCCCCTCAAACGCTGGTGGGAGCCCGCGGGCCCGCCGCAGAAACGAGAAACGAGAAACACGGTCCGGCTTTTTATTTCCTTTTCGTAGCGGCCCAAGTGGACGCGGCTTTCAGCGTGTTTAATTAGTGGGAGCTGGAGGGGAATGAATTTCAGCCAATCGACACCTCGTGACCGCCCACCTTCCCCGCATTTTTTTTTCTGTTCTTTTCAAAAAAAAAGGTTGACAGACACAATACGAAAACCTTGTGCTCCCCTCCATCACCGGCGCTGCCTTCCCCCCTCTCTCCCCCTCAGCATCTAGCACTTGGGCTCCCAAAACAGCAGATCATCTTTCAAGCGCTTTCGATTCTGCATCCCCATCCCCTGCGATCTCTCCTGGCCTTGCTCCTCTTTCTCTGTGTTTCTCCCTCCCCCCTTCCCTCTACGGCGATGTCTGGGCAGCGGCAGACTGGACGTGTAAAAGTAAGTCCTGATGGCGGGCCAATCCCCGCGATGCTCCCCCCCCCCCCCCGATCACGATGGCCCACTCACCTTCTGCCCATCTTCCCCCCTTGCAGTTCTTCAATAGCACAAAGGGCTACGGCTTTATAATCCCGGATAGCCTCTCTGAGACAAACGAAGAAGGTTGGCCGCTCTTAAGCCGCTTTTGGATGATGGGCATCATTAACCCTGCTCTCCCCTATGATTAGTGTTTGTACATCACACCGCCATCCACAATGCCGGCGGATTCAAGAGTCTAGCTGAGGTAATTGGCCGCCCCCGCCTTCCTCTCTTTTCCTCGCAATCGCCTCTGGATGAACTCACTGACCCTCAATGGACGGGCGGGTGATCCCTCCCCACCCCTCTGCTCTCTTCTCTCCTTTTCATCACAGAATGAGCCGGTTGAATTTGAGCTTGTGCGTGGCCCCAAGGGCTATCAGGCAACTTACGTGACTGGCCCCAACGGCCAGCCGGTCAAGGGCGATCCTAGTGCAGGGCATCACCGCGCTTCAGCCGGGTAAGTATCCTCGGCATATCGCGTCTTCCTCTCTCCACCGTCCCGCTCATGCCTTCCTTCTTCTAGCTATGCGGGGTATCTTCCCATGGGCTACGTCTACACAACCAGCTATGCATCACCCGGCCAGCCAAACTACGGGTACACATTGGCCCCCCCATCCTACATCCCCTACCCCCCCCAATCGCAGCAGCAGCCGCAGCAGTTCGTACAGTATGGGTACATGGGGAATGGCGGAGCCGGCTCGCCCAGCAGCGGTAGCGGAGTGAGCGCAGCCGGTGTCCCAATCAACGGGGTGTCGACCGTTGCGAGCGAGGGCGCGGCCATTACACAGGCATTCGTGCCATATGTCGTGAGCGGATTTCAACCACAATATCCGTATGGGCAAAGTGGGCCATCGTGAAGCGCTAGCGGTTGGACGACTGGGCATAGATGCGTTTTGATATTTGATATTTCTATCGCGTGCTACTTCCTTTTTTTTTCTTTCTTTCTTTCTTCATTTGCCTCGTTAATGTATAACTTTCTCATGTTTTTTTAGGTATCTTTTAAATTTCTTTAAATTACACTCTTTGGTTCTCTCCTCCTCTTTTCTCCTCCTCTCTTCCCCTCTTTTCCTCTTCTTGTCCTCCTTCCTTTGCATGTTAAAATGATTCTATTGATTCCTTCTACCTTTTTTATCCTTCCTTCTTCTTCTTCTTCTTCTCTGGATGAGGAGGGCGGGTGGTGGTCTCCATTGTTTTGTCTTTCTCCACATTTCTATTTTAATTTTTTACTGTTGCTTTTCTTGGAGATTTCGCATGGCTATCTTATACGGGATAAAGGTGGAAGGAGAGAGAAAATGGAAAATGCTAGTTCTTAATAAACAGTTGAAAGAGAATGCATCCTCTCCCTCCGACTTGGCCATCGGCTCCCCACGGACTAGACTGGCCGGCTGGCTGGCTGGCTGAATTTAGCATTTTTAGATACGCCGCGGACGTAGAAATTGACCGCAATCCCTGCTTATTCAAATACCGGGTCGTTTTCTCTCTTTTGTATTTCTTGCATCGAGCTCCATTCCCCAAGTCACTCCGCTTCTTTGTAGAATGTCCCACCCATGCCACAAGGAGGCCTGCGCGATCCAAACCTGCCTGGACAAAAATAACTATCAGGAAGAGCGCTGTCGGGAAGTCATTCAGCGATTGCGCGATTGTTGCGAGAAACTGTTGGCGGAGGGAGGCTCTTCTCCCAGTTGCCCAGAAAAGAAATACAGGCGGAAAAAACAGCCTTGATGGGAGGATGGCTGCCCTCCACCTTTCCTTTACTTTTTATGTACCATTGTAGCCGTACTTCTCCATTGGACAGACAGGTTGAATTCCAACAAAGAATCCTCCCCCTCTCCAATTAAGAATTTGAGCTCTGAACAATCCTACGGGCTGTCTAAGATGGCCTTCGGAATCATGTAAAACGAAAATCTGGCCAAGATCCTAGCCGAATTCGCGATGAAGCCCCATGGGTTGCTGAATGTCTCTCGACCTTGACGTCGCGAAACCATTACATTCTTAAAGTATTCTTATACCAATTGGCCTCGATATAGTAAAGATAGAATGGCACACTCTATCCCAGAACGTGTCTATCCGCCATCGCCACCACTCAATCCCAATGGGCTACTTTACATTATTTATCGTATTCATTCTAGCTAATCTTCTCCTCCTTCGCAGTGCCTACGCTTTACCGGAACGTCGGGCCCCCAATAGACCCGCGTTAGCTGGCCGCCAGGTCGAGCCCTCCGAAGAACCGAGACCAACGCCACCCCCCATCTCAACTTCGGATTCGGCCCCCTCCCCACCCAGTTCAGAGTTCACTACCCATCAAGAGGCAGCTATCACCACCACTCCATACTTGACCTCTGCGGCAGAGTACTCTCCCCCCACGCCGATGTACTCTCCCCCCACCCTTCCGCCCCCGCCACCGCCGCCCCTTGACCCAATGCGTCCCTCTGCTCCCTTCTCGCCAAACCCGAAACCCAAATCCTCCCCTGCTCTTGCGCGACCCTCGGCCAGTGCAACAAGGCAACCTCGATCCACCCAATGGCTCTCGGTGGCTGCATTCAGCTTTGTTCTCATCACGGGGATCGGACTCGTGTTTCTGATATTTATCGTGGGGACCACCGTGATCGGGATGGGGCGCTACATGTTTGGCTACAACGTTCCGGGCGGCTGGGGGAAGGAGGCAGAGACGTATCAGCCCTTGGACGATTGAAAAGGGTACGGTTGGAGAGATGTATATACACACGCAAGCTAGGTGGTGTGCTTTCTTTTGGTTTTTGTGGGATAGGTCTATTTAATCTTTGTAAATCGAGCGCTTACAATAAAATGTATTATTAACTCAATATCATGGACCAAGCCAAATCGCGGCTAACCGGAGCTCTCCATCTGGACCCCTACTGGAGGGCTCTCCGGTTGAATTGCTTAGATGTCACTCTTAGTATCCCTTCCCTTTATAAACCCCTCGACTGGAACATATAGGCCATGAAACAGCAGAAATAGGGTCTGATTCCAGCGGAAAACGGATGAGAGAATGCCAAAGTGTTCGTAGGGCTCCGAAGGCCTCGTCCGCGAGGACTTGCTCCTTGCGGTCGACCCAGTCTCTCGCTCTATTTCTAGGAATTGATTCTCTATTCCCTTTTACGGATTTTATCTTGGGATTAACTGAGCTCTTTCCAAAATTTAAAAATAGTAAGGTGCTTTAGCATTGGGTCATGGTCTTCTAGCTTCTTTATTGCCTCCAAATTGCTTAGCGAGCTCTATTTTATTCTCCTGGATCTCCCCTCTGACAACTAATTCATACAAGGACTGATTGCTTGGTGCCCCTCTGAAACGAGGAAAACGGCCTCTCCTTTGCTTTTTATTTACATTCATTTGTCTACACAATGTGGTCATCAGCATGGTTAAGCCTGGTGTCCTTGGCGCTGACAGCACTGCATGTGCGCTCGGAACCCAAGATTGCCGATTTGGGTGAGTTCCTTTGAGCTGCATCTTGACGGATTCCCCTCTCTGACTTCTCCTTTCTCCAGCGATGGAGGATTACTTCGTGTGGGATCTACCTGTTCCTGAGGCGATGCCTAACTTGACCCACTATGCTGGGATGTTTGAGCTGGACCACGAAAAGAGCGCGAACATGTTCTTTTGGCTCTGGCCGAAGCAGAATGAGAGCGGAGCTAACGAGAAGCTAATCGTGTATCTCAATGGAGGTGAGTAAGAACTCTGAATTAGTGGTGCCCCACGATGTACTGATAAGTGTGATATTTCCGAATTAGGACCTGGATGGTATGCTATTGTTGATGTTAATTAATGGTGTATCTATTTCAACTAATGCTCTGTGTTCCCCATTTCGTGCCGTTCAAATTCAAGCTCAAGGTAAAGCAACCATGGAATGTGTTTTTCTTTTATCTTGGTCACCCATATCCCCTCTCTCTCCACAGTGAAGAGAGCCTCTTCCTAGAGAATGGGCCCATCCGCATGGATCTGAAATACCCGGACACGGTACAGCTAAATGAGGCGAGCCTGAACTCCTATGCGAGTGTACTTTACGGTATTATCCACGTTCCACCTGGGCTTATTTGTATCATTACCAGCAGAAAGTTTAAACTAACCACGTCTTGGATGTGCGTTTTTCATCTTGGATAGTGGATCAGCCGCTAGGCACAGGCTATAGCTATGTGTTAACCGACAGTCTGGACCATACCTTGAAGGAGGCAAGCCTATTTAATTTCCAGCCCCCAGCTCACTGGGGTCTCCCTGTGCTATATGATTTAATTTGTTAACATTAGGTGACGGACCACTTCATGAAATTCATGGAAAAATTCTTTGCTACCTTTGAGAACTACAAGAATGCCGATGTAGGTTCAGATGCTTATTGAATATTCTATTTTCCTTGGCCCCATTGAATGACTAAACATGGTCAACGCTTAGCTATATCTTATGGGACGGGGGTTCTCAGGTGTGTATATTTCGTATTTCGCTCACGAGATGCTCGAGCGCAATGTCAAAGCAAGTCCTCTACGGGTATGAATGAATATCATGACCGACTATTGCCTCTGAGAATGGCGGAGTCAGTTTAATCTAATTTTGCTCTTTTTAAAGTATAATCTCCGGGGCATCGCCATCGGTAATGGGTGGATCGACCCGCTGAACCAGTACCGCTCTTATTATGACTATAGTGTGGAGAAGAAATTGCTGGATCAGGAGGGCCAGGTAATCGTCTTAAAAATCCCCCCCCCCCCCTCCCATCTCTGACATCCCCTCACTGATATATGTGTCATGACTTTCTATAGGAGAGTGCCAAACTAGCGGTCGACAAATGTGACCAGGCTCAGCTGGCCAACAATGTGCGGATCCGAACTCCAGTATGCGAACAGCTACTGCAGCTGATATTGGATCATTCCGTCGTCACGTAAGGCAGCTTGTTGTTTACCGTAGGATGACTTGGTGACTTGGGTTTTAATGATTTCATTTTTCTTGCAGTGAAAATGGTGTGATGAGTTGTATAGACCAATATGATATTCAGAACAGGGACTCCTATCCAAGATGCGGGTTGGGCGGCCCAGCGGAATCCGCGAATATGACTTCCTACCTGCGAGTAAGCGGTTTTTTTCTTCTTCAAATATTATAGCCCAGAGGCTTCGTTTATTTTGTTTACGCTAATTATTTTTTAACAAAAAAGATGATCCGTGTGATTCAATCACTTCACATTCCCAACGCTCAACTTTTCGGGTGGACTGCCTGCAATGGGCACGTGAGCAACGCACTCGGCTCCGACCCCACTCCTGACGCACCCATTAAGCTGTTCCCATCGCTTCTTTCGCAAATTCCTGTGCTCCTCTATAGTGGGGCACAGTCCTTAGTCTACAACCACTTGGGCACCGAAGCTTCCATTGCCAATTTGGAATGGGGTGGTGCAAAGGGGATGGAAGATGCCGAGGAGGAGATCTGGACCATCAACGGAACAAGGGTGGGCACCTGGAAACATGCCAGAAATTTGACCTATGCGTTGATAGATCGTGCCGGTTTCTTGGCGGGGCATGGAGAGGGACAGTATGCGGTGCTGAACATGATGAATCGGTTCATGGGAGTGAGCCCAAATTGGGCGGCGGGATTGCCGGCCACCGTGGGCAATGAGACTCCCCCCGCATCCTCGAGTGGGTACGGATTGGTGGGCGGAGGGTATGTTACCCTTGGGACGGTCTTGGGCATCGCACTGGCATTTTTGGTGGTAAGCGTGGTCGCCTGGGCCCTTTTGCGGAAGCGCAAGAAGGACAAAGGAAAATTCAAGAGCTTGGCGGAGCAGGGCTACGAAGATGAGCCCAATGAAATGTACGTGTGGTCACCCCCTTTCTTCCTTTATTCGATCGTTTTTCTTCTCTCCTACTTTCTCGGTATACTTAAGTGGAATATTTTAATATTTAGGGACGAGCTGGTGATAGACTCCTCCGAGTTCTTTAATGAGGACGAGGACGACATCGAGGAGGCAGAGGATACGGACGATGAGCATGGGAGGAGGCATCAGCCTGGTAGCTCGCATTCGCAGGCTTAAAAGTACTTTTTTTTTTTTGCTATTATATCATCTCTAATAGATATCCACCTCATTGTCTCTATGTTTTAAATCTTGCCTCTTTCTACTATGGACCTTATGTCCAAACAAAAAATAACATTCTTCGAGCTGTTTTTTATTTTTTTATTTTTTTTTTCTATTTTGTTACTCTTTTCGAGCTCTCTATGGGATGGCTTTCTTTAAAATAATAGATCTTCATTTACTTTGTGCTGAAAAGTGGTTGGAAGGATTCGATGGTGTGCCGTTGATTTTCCTGGGCACTCATTCAAGTTTTGGGGATGAAAGGGAGAAAGCCTCCTCGGTAAAGGGAAAAAAACTAAACTTTTATATTCTTAAAAGATCAACTACAACACAGCCGGACAAGGGAAAGACGTTTATGCATCGGCCTGCTGAGCACGGCGAGGGCGACGTTCACCGCGGGGGCGGTCAACACGGCCAGTACCCGAGGCGACGCTAGAGGTGACGACAACCTTGGGGAGCTTCTCAAAGTTGAGCGACTTGAGCAAGTTCTAGATAACACAAAAAGAGGGGTGAGCCAAACTCAATGTCTTCATGTATCTCTACCACCCGCACTATGGGGGGAGGATCCCACTGTTTGGAATTAGCCTCATACCTGGGTCTCGGGGTCAATCTCGATGGCCTCAACATCCAAAGCGGACACCTCGGGAACATACTGGTCTTTCCGCTCACGCTCCTCCTCCTGAAGCTTGAAGCTGATGCCTCGCACGGGACCCTTCTGAATACGCTTCATCAAGTGGGTGGTGAAACCAGCGATCTTGTTGCGCAGACGCTTGGAGGCAATGATGGCGACCTCATCGCAGACACGCTTGTTGGTCTGGAAGTCGAGGGTGAGGCGAGGGTAGTACTTCTCGATGAGGACACGGGAGGCCTTCTTGACGGTTTTGGTGCGTACACGACCCTATTACAGAGGGATGGAAAATGAATCAGTTACGGTGTTTCTCTGATCTCAAGCCTCTGTTTCCATTCCATTGTCCCTCCGTTAAATAGGATGGATTCCCAGCACACCATTCCCACCCCTAGTCGTCCAACCCATTCATCCTATATGCCCCTCAACCCATCCATCCATCCCTACACCTCCACAGGCGTTCTCATGCCAAACCAAGCTACTCACCATTTTGACGTTCCTATCCGAATGTAATCTTCAAAGTCGGGAAAAGAGGAGGAAACTCACAACGCTCAATTCCCGCTACAAAAATCGATTCCATGGAGCTAAGCCACCATAATTCCTTCAAAGTGTCAACTCATCGGTGTAAGTGAGCCTAGACTGCCTCGTCCAAGCTATTTTGTCGCTATGGATCCCTCAATGCCTAGCCTAGAAGAGCCCTCCTCTGCGGCCGACCAGCAGCAGAATAAGCAGCCTATTGCACTAATGTGTATTGGAATGGCCGGATCGGGGAAAACTACGTTCATGCAGGCAAGTGGCAATCTCTTAAGTTTCATGCCATATGCTCTACTCGAGTTAAGGCTAAAATTGCCCTCCTTTTCCCCCTAACATATACACAGCGTCTGAACGCGCACTTGCACTCGATCGAGAAGCCTCCGTACATTATCAATCTCGATCCTGCCGTAACACACCTCCCTTTCACGGCCAATATCGATATCCGGGACACGGTGAATTACAAGGAGGTTATGAAAAAGTTTGTATTTTACCTTGGGGAAGGAGGCGTTTCGTGCCATTTACCAGTAAACCTCTTGTTCTGTTTTGTTTTCTCTAGATATAATCTCGGGCCAAACGGAGGAATCTTGACAAGCTTGAACCTGTTCACGACAAAATTTGATCAAGTCCTCAATTTCGTGGAGAAGCGATCTCCAACACTAGAGTAAGTCTCGCCCCCCGTTACGCATACTACTTCCTCCTTCCGGTCATCACCAAATCATATAGCTTATTAACCCTCTTCTCTGCTTGAACCCATAGCTACGTCCTGATGGATACACCGGGACAGATCGAGATCTTTACCTGGTCGGCGTCGGGCGCCATCATCACCGATGCAGTTGCTGCCAAATATCCGTCAGTCATTGCGTACATCGTGGATACCCCTCGAACCACAAGTCCGGTCACCTTCATGAGCAACATGCTCTATGCCTGCAGGTAAATTTTGATAAGATTGCTGTCGCTTGGCATGGAGGGAACCACTCATCCCATTCCCTGCAGTATTTTGTATAAAACGAAACTCCCGTTTATCCTCGTGTTCAACAAAACTGATGCCCATGTGCATGACTTTGCGATTGAGTGGATGAAGGACTTTGAATCTTTCCAGCAAGCCCTGAAAAGCGATGGCTCATACATGTCGAGTTTGATGAACTCGATGAGCTTGATGCTGGAAGAATTCTACAACCATTTGCGGGTGGTGGGCGTGTCTGCCATCACTGGAGAAGGGATGGACGAGTTTTTGGCAGCGGTGGACGAGGCCGTGAAGGAATACGAGACGGAATATAAACCAGAGCTTGAGCGGCTGTTGAGGGAAAGGGTAAGTGTGTGGAGTCAAAATTTATACTGGAAAGCCTCCATTGCTCACAGGGAGCTTGTTGCTGCTGAGTTTGTAGAAAGAGCGTGAGCAAGAAAAGAAACAGGAGCAGCTCAATCGACTTATGAACGACCTTGAGGTGAACGAGGGCAAGGAGGTGACGGGCAGCTACAAAGATGAGGAGGCGGACGAAGAGCAAGAGGATGACGATGACGACGATGATTACGAAGACGACAACGAGGACATCGGCGTATATAGTTCGTCTAGGACACCTACGGCGCGCGTACACAGAGAGCCGCCTCCAAATTTTGCAGAGAATGAACGCTCCTTCCAAAGCTGGATGAACCAAGTGCGAGTGGGCGCGGGAGTCGACCCGGTGGAAGTGGTGAAGAAGGAGCAAAAAGAATAAAAAAAAACAACCAACCAAATTATGTTCATTTAATTCTTTCATGTAATTTCATATCTTTTTATCCTCTTGATAGATTTTTTTTGCGAAAAAATTTTTATCCTTTTCTTTATTATCACACTATAAAACAAAGCAGAAGAAGAAGTAAAAAAATAGAGAAAAACGGGAATGATACTAAAACTGTGGATGCTGAAACCTCGCTCTAAAATTGACTAATCTTCCCCGACTGGCACCTCCTCTTCCAAATAACGGAGCAGCCGCACTCGAACCTCTGTCGCATCGTCTCCGCGCAGAGTATCGCTCACAAAGTTGACTTCGACTTGCATTTGAACCTATCCGACCCCGAGTCAACATCGAGCCTCTTCTTCAAGTGAAAATCCAACAAGTCCTTACCATTTCAAGGGCCCCTCTTAGGACCCCGCACAGCACATTCGAGTACCATAGTCCTTGCGCTACAGCATCCTCAGGCAACTCCACAAATTCTGCCAACGGATTCTCCTCAAACACAAGAGAAAATTCCTTGCCATCCTGTGACCAGTTGGTGATATTGGGGGTGATGTTTAGGAAGATTTTGAAGCCAACTTTAGAAATCACTTCTGCAGCGTCGCGAAAATCTGAGCAGCGGCCGATGTTGGCTCGAGCCAGGAAATCTTCAATTAGGCGAACCCCAATATTGTAACCCCTTTAGGCGAGAGAGTTCGATTGTTAGATGACCAGTGGGAATGATAATCATAATTAGGATGGACATACATCTTTTCAAGCTGTTTGTTTACTTCTATATAATCTTCGTAGTCTTTTAAAAGCTGGATGACCAGTGACCCATAGGTGAGCGTAAAAAGCTCGGCATTCTAATTTAAAGAATTGGCTGGATGAGCATGGTGTCCGCTATTACCAAGAAAGATAAATATAAATATCATTTACAATCTTCTCCACCCGATTCTTCCATGCATCTTCCCCCAACGCCTTATACTGTTTTGCTGCATATGACATGGCTGTGATGGTGGTTTACACTAGGTAGAAAGGACGCGACCCGAGATTAAGTGCCTTGTGCGTGACGAAACTAGCAAGCAGTCACATTATTCTCGCATTTTATTTCATAACGCGTGCATACTCTGAAAAGATTAGCTCGCCCAACCTACAGCATAACTACGAATAATGCCAAGAATAATTCGGCGTGCCCCGTGGTGGCAGCGACTTTCTCCAGCAGATTGGCTTCTCTATATCCAGGAAGAGTGGGAGACAATCGAGTGGGATGCCTTCTGGATCGCTGCAAGGTTCGTTGCTTTCTCAAAACTTGGTTTCCCTCCCTTATCTCTTAATCGTCTTCAATCGACGTGATCTAGCTGGCCTTGTGCACTCACTTTGAATGGCCTTGTTATATTTCTGAGACTATCTCACTGGTTTGATGATCCGCCCGCCAAACTACCACCGGTATTTCCTCCTAATTCCAGTAGTTACTATCAATCTTTTGACCCAAATCGCCCACCAAAGGTTGGTCGGGGATGGGATCTGCAGTTCTGGGTAATCCTTTATTCTTTTCTCACATTCCATCCAATGGCTCAATATAGTATTAACCCTGCTTTTATGAAAAAAAAAAATAGCGGTCCTTCCTGGAGTTTGTTCTTGTGAGTTTGAGCTTCATTAATACGGCTTATGTGTTTTTGCGATCCAAACGCTATCAGCTTCTGCAAAAAGAATTAGATGTAGGTGTTCTAGCACCCATTTTTTTAACTTTTTTTTCTCTATTCTCTGGAGTTTAAAGATAACCTTGATTTCGATTTCGACAGGAACCACCCAAGAGCCCAAACGCTCGCATTGTAGAATTCGAGCATGATCTCCCTGCTTGGTCTTTCACCATGCTTGGGCGCCTACTCTACCCTATCTACCGCCGATACTGGCCCTTCCGTAAGGGGACTGTTCCTCGCAGCCGCCAAATCTGGGAACTAGTTATCTGGGATCCTCCGCTGTTTGGCCTCTCTATCTTTTGCCTGTTCTCTCCGCCTCAGGTCCTAATCCTACATTTCATGGACTCCAATAATTGGAGGGTGCTACTACCTTGTTCGGTTCTAGTAGGATTCCAGACTTGGAGGGTCGTGGAAACCTATCGCACCCACCTAAAGGATAAGGAGATAGTTTTCGGACAAGTGCTGCATGAATACAACACCAGCCTGGTGAATCCACGCCTATTCGTCAGGAAGCATGACCAAGCGGTGGGGTCAGATATGGGTGTGGGGACTGACGATGGCTTTCTAGCTGGGAGTGAAGAGGAGAGTGCCTATCCCCTAGAGGATTTGAACGGCCACACAAATACTAGTAAATGGACACGGGCGTCTCCACTGGCGACCACGGTCTCTTCAATCGGGGATAGAGCATCCCCGGCTACACCAAAACGCAGGCTTCATGAAGGAATAGCTGCTTCATCCAAGTCGCCTTCCTTTGCTACGCCCCCAACTACAAACTTCTCAACGCCCATCTTTTCTTCATCCACCCTATCTCCCGCACGATTCTCGAGCGAAAAATCCTCGATCACGGATACAATAGACTCTCCGTATAAAGATCAGGAGAATGTTTTCCAGCGGCGACAGAGAAAATCGGGGAGGAAAGTATCCACACGATGGTGATTAGAGATTTGCAATTTATTTTTAAAATATAATAAACATAATTCATTTTTAATATTGCATATACTTTCACCAGCTTGATGCTCCTTCTATCATGATGAAAGGAACGCTTTTGTTTTTTGAACTCGGACTCTTCACCTGCTGGTTTATGTACTTGCTTTTTTTTTTTCTCATCACAAGTTACTATATTTACAAAAATATAAAAAAAAATGTATGCATCCACGAAATTTGATGTGCAATTGAAGCAGGTCGAAGTAGATGCAAGCAGCTACAGTGAATATATATTTATTTTTTTTTTTTAAATAGCAAAATTCCAATTGATCCTTATCAAGGATCTCCATTTTTTATACGAATCAAGAATCAAGACGAATCAGTAGAAAACTCTTAGTTGTTCCCCTTGGGGGCCTCCTTGTATGAAATGGCGGCCTCTTCACCCATAGCATATTGCACGGTAATGAGAAGCTCCTTTCCATCATCGAAATCGGCCTGGATTTTGTCGCCAAGATCCCCTTCGGGCAGTTTTACATCATCCTTGGTATTGCCTTCTTGATCCATCAAAGAAAGGAAACCACCATCAATGTCGATGAGGGTGTACTCAGCACGCTTCACATTGGGAACTTCCATGTTGTGAGTCGAGGGGGAGATATCTACACGGAAGATTATAGATTCAGAATCATCCCTATCATTTTCCATCCTCAACTTCGAAACTCACCCTCATATTTTCTACCAGTGAAAATGTCGATACCAACAAGGTTAACTTTAGCGTGACCGTGCTTACCCGTCTTCGAAGTCGACATATCGACAATCTTGCACGGACGATTCTTGATCACCACGTAACCATTTTTGCGCAGAGCAGAGCACTGCATCGGGACTATATATCGTGAGTAAAAAATTGCCTCAGGAACTTGGTCGGAGGAATAATGCAATTACAAAAAAAAAATATAGAACTTACAGGTTTCAGAGGCACCGGCGGAGGCCGACTCAAAATCGTGATCGTGTTCGTCGCTCATGATTAAATGGAGTGTTTGATTAGATCAACTATTCAAAGACAAAAAAAAAAGTAGGAAGAAAAGAAGTGGATGACAAAAACACAAACAAAAACAAAATAAATCTGAACTTATGAACCATCGCATCCCTCTTTCATAAAAAATTAAACTGCGCCATAAAGTGTGACGAGAGCATTTCGAGGGTGCTTCGTTATTATCCAGAACCTATCTCTATTTACAAATCTGGAAATAATGAAAATATCCCTCTGATGTTTTTGAAACAAGAACGGGATGACATATCAGTTAGTGATATCAATCACAATAATTGCCTAAGAGCAGCAAAAGAAATTCTGCATATTTATTACCTAAATTCCCATTGCTGTTTTCCTCCTTTTATTATTCCTGATTAACTGCAACTGAATCAAGAAATGAATCAACTCTAACGAATTCAAAAAAGAAACGCCAGTTATTTACAAACATGTTGATTCCCTCTTCGTCCATTGCTGCGATCGGGGGGAATTTGGTGCATCGGCATGCAGCAGTTTACAGATTTTTTAGATTTCTAAGAATGCATTTGTGAATAAATTTAGGAATATTAATCAATGTCTAATTAATTGCTTTCGCATTTCTAACCCTCAGTTGAAAACGTATATTTTGCGCCCCTGTAATCCTCCATCCCTTTTTTTCTAATTTTTTTTTCCATCGTTTCGAATAGGCTAGTTTTCTTCCCTTTTCATTAAAAAAAAAAATCGTTGCCGTTGCACCATGTTAGGGCTTAAGACCTTGGTTACTGTTGCTACTCTCTTCTTGGCGGACCTTGTTTCCTGCCAACAACCGCAGACCCAGCCGCGACCCCTTCTCGATGTATTGAAGGAAAATGCGGAGACCGCTGCGCTGGCAACCCTCCTCTCAAACCCTCAGTACGCTCAACTTGCAGGCTTCTTCAATAATACTGGTAGCAATAACACTCTTATCGCCCCGAGTACGACGGCACTCGGTACAGCTATGCAAGCTGATTTGGGCAAACTACAAGCATCGGATAACACCACCGACATGATTTCAGCCTTTCTTAGAGTACGTAAACAGTATTTGTGCACGGCACAGTAACGGCTTTCAGTCTGCCACACTAATGCCCCTACCCGGCAATGTTTCTTCTTTTTTTTTTCCTTTTAGTACCATATCGTTGAAGGAGGTGTTCGTACTACAAGTCTTAGCAACGGTGTAACTATCCGGAAAACACAACTCAAGGGCAAGCCGTTCGTAAACCTTCCTAACGATGGGGCCCAGGTCGTTGCCTTTATCAAGGATGAATTGGGTGTTAGTGTCAGCTATGGTGTTGATAAGGCTAGAATTGTCCAGAGCGATCTTGAGACTAGCTCAGGTGTCGTGCAAGTCGTTGACAAAGTTTTGATGATTCCGCAAAATGTTTCCACTACTGCCGCGCTGGCCAAGAATGAGGCATTCGTTAAGGCAATCACTGAGAAGAATCTCTCATCCGTCATTAACACTCTTGAAGGCGTGACGGTGTTTGTTCCGACCAATGAAGCCCTTAGCAAAGTCTTAAACAGCTCCTCCACCATGAATGACACAGTAGTTGCGAATCTGCTCAAGTACCACGTTATTCATCCCCAGGTGTACTATTCGCCAGACCTGACCAACAACACTAACATCACAACTGTGCAGGGAGGAAGCCTGACCGTCATTAACCAAGACAACAAAGTGATTCTGCGTGACGCCAACAACAACCAAGTTAATGTTGTTATGCCCAACCTAATCACCTCTAATGGTGTTATTCATGTGATTGATGGAGTGTTGACTCCTCCTCCGAACATGATCAACACCACCATCCCTGGCACAACTGGAGCACGCTCTGGGGCATCCAACGTTGCAATTGGATCTGCTACCCTAGGACTTTCTGCGTTCATGACGCTCCTTGTTCTTCTGCTCTAACTCACGTAATATGGTGTGCATTGTTCCATACGATACCAATATCAACGATCGAATACGCTCGTTTCTTCAACTGTCTCTTAATTTTTTTTCTGCTTACATTTTTGTAGTTGCTAATATCGACTTATTTAGTGGATAAATACTAATAGCTTAATAAACGATTTTATGAATAAACTGGAATATTCTCGTGAACCCGTAGCCAGAAGCCATGTGCGAAATTCGAACTCAAAACCTGCATGTTGCTCCAACCCTCCTTCTCTAGATAACTCATATGCGGCGGATGTTGAGCCAACCATATTCCCCTTTGGACACAAATACTTGCACCCCTTTGTTTTACTTTTTTTATAATTATGAAAGAATGTCATATAAATATGCATTGCAAGGAAACTTTTTGGCCACAAGTACCTGTGTCCGGTAACAGGTAAGAGGGCAACTTTTTTTTTACCTTTAATAGTGCGAGAACTTGCACCCAGTGGCTTAATCCTTTTTTTTGTTTGTTTGTTTTAACAAGTACCTTAATTGAAAAGTATACTATCCTGTTAAAAAAGGAATTAGCTTTTACGTCAAAATCACTCAGGTAATGCACCTGACCTATCTCGAAGGAACTGGGAGTTGGAAGAAAGAGAGAGAGAGAGAGAAGAAAAAAAGAATAGCATAGAGGAAAAGAAGGGGAGAAAAGAAAAAAGTAAATAGAAAGAAAAATTAGAAATAAAAAGGAACAAAAGAAAAAAAAATAAAAAACGGATATATGTGAGGAGGGATATTAAAGTAGTGTACAACAGCTTTAGGATACACCGTTTATGTACATGAATAGTAGATAAGACAACAGTAAAAGGAGAAAAGTGCGAAAAAGGAAATGATATTGATATTCAGCATTGGGAGGTTGGGCGCGGTACTCAAGACGGAGTTGAGACTGAGATTTGGTGTTCAGAGGTATCCTGGGTAAAGATCACGGATTCATATCTGATATTCAACCAGTTTCCCCTTGACCATTTATCGATGAAGTCTTTTCCCGATTCTGTTTCATCGCTGTCCACCACTCGGACTTTACTCCTCGCTGTAGTTCGTGGTCAAATTGGTTGGTCATGGCTACCGGATTGGGCTGGGCATCGTCTAGTACTAATTCAAGTCTCGAGCGGTATATAATCCACAAGGTTATGTCATGGCTCAGAGCAACCACTTCGTTGAAGCGTTGGTCTATTTGTTTCGGGTATTCCTAGGAAACGCCTTTGCAAGTGCTTGCGAGTGGGCGACTTTTTTCAACAAAGGAAGCTTTTTATTGAAAATTTTCCTGTACAGTTAAAACGGTAGGGTAACTTCTAAGTCAAAATCACCTGGGTACTGCTCCCAGCCTATCTTGAAGCGGTTTGCAAATAAGAAAATAGATTGATTGTTAGAGTTTGTTGATTTGAATGCTTGAGTATATAAGATAATGAAATGTAGATAGATAATTTTTCTTTACTCTCGCATACCGTTTGATATGCAGAGAGCAAAGGTGCTGAAAGAGAATGACATTTACTGTCGCTGTAATATATATCTAAGCTCATGTTCAATTGGGACTACTGGCCGCTTTTGCCTTAGGGAGGCTCTTGGTTTTTGATTGCGAGTGGGCGACTTTTTTTTTTCCTCTTAGGACGCGAGAACTTGCGTCCTGTGGTTTATTTAATATATATTACAAATGTGAGATGCGCTTCCGAACAAGCTTATTAAGTACTAGAAGAAATTGGGGTATAATTTAAAGAGTTCCGTGCTTGAAAATGTCGGATTAAGTGTCCTTGGCTTCCTCGAAATCGAAGGCTACTTCTTGGCTGTCATCGATCTGGATTAGCGAGCTCTTCCCCCATTTTAGCCTGAAGCTTTCCTCGTCTTTTTTCCTCTGTGCCTGTATCCATTGTCCTTTGATTGCTATGATAAGATCTGACAAAAAGATACACTTGAATGTGATATCCTCGTGTTCTTGGTTGCGAGTGGGCGACCGGATTTTTTTTTTTGATCAATCAACGGAGACTTTTATTAGTTTCCGTAGCTTACAAGAGTTTAATGATTACAATGAAATAAGAAAGGGAGGAATAAAGGAGTGGAGATATAGTTAGGTGGCAAGGTGGAACTTAGATTTTGACAATTTATGTTAGCCCAGAAAGGGAGAGAAGAGAAGAAAGTAAAGAAACGCAAGGGGGTAAGGATATAGAGAAGGTGATAAACGTGGAGTATGGGAATAAAGGGTAGCTTAGATGTATATAGTGATCGGGTATTTGGTGAAAGATATGAAGTAAGGAGGAGGGGAGGTGGTAAAGAGGGCGACCGAGAGCTATTATTGGTTATGGAATAAAATTATTCAAATATGATTTTCTAAACTCTATTTCAACGTTAGCCCGGCTAGCTCAATCGGTAGAGCGTGAGACTCTTAATCTCAAGGTTGTGGGTTCGACCCCCACGTTGGGCGCTATTTTTTCATTTTTGGCAATAGAATAATTGCTTTATCAAACATTTCTATCAATAGAGTATTCGACTTTGATAATATTTTTTTATTGAGAGAATCATTGTTAAAAAGTATCCTATTCAATAAAAATGAATGATGCCAGATGTTTATCGTTTAGAGAATAAAGAAGAAAATAGGTGATAAAATAACCACTACAATATATTCTTGAGGGATTAGAGAAATATAGAAGGAAAAAAAGAGAAAAGAAATCAGTTACAAAAAGAAAAAAAAATAAAGATGAAAATAACAGCTCTGTATTTATATATAGGGTAAGAGGAATGTCAACTATAATTATTATAAAAAAATTAAAAGTCTATATATTTCAATATTTCATAGTGATAGAATAATTAGGATATTGGATGGAGAAGTTCAGGATTCCAAATATTTGTAGTCTAGCTTCTCTAACCTAACGTGCGAATCCTCTTTTTATTATCCTTTGAGGAGATGGACTGCTATTCGATTCTCCCAATTCTGTGCAGTTCGTATTCTAGCTACATCTTTCGTTTAGTTGAATTTATTACTTCTATATTATAGACTCGAAACTAACTTTCAAAGCATAATACTTCATTTTGGGAGCAAAATAAAAATATTTTCAAGTAATAGCTTTGAGTATAAACAATTACATTAGTTTTCCTGATAGGCAGAACCATGTGTGGGATATCAGTTAAATAATATTATAAGAGATAACATTACAGGTATAATTTTTTGAAATACACCATCTGAGTTAAAACCTTTTTTTTTCCTATAGGGACGCGAGAAATTGCGTCCTGTGGTTGAGTTAAAACGATTCGAGGAAGAGCCAATTGAGCCAGGATTCCCAGGACACGGAAATATTAGGCGTGTCAGCATGAGTTCTTAGAGTTGAGTAATAGTGACTTTCCGAAATGTCGTATTTGATTAGGATTCGGAAACTAGGGTGATTGAGGTACTAAAGTACTTTAACAAGGATTACAAGTAGTAGACTAGATTCGTATCACTTAGGAATCGAAATGTATCCCTCATCTAGCGATCTATTCCCACGAGCTACGTCATCATTAAAACGAAACCTCTATTATCACATTCATTTTCACACCTGTTCAAAGCAAATTTTTCTATATATCGGCAAGAGAGAATATATTTTTGAATTAGCCCTTTGTCTTCAAACACACATCAATAAACTCCTGAAAATGTCGTTTTTCGGTAGATTACCGAAACGCGTCCCATCTATTACTCCTTCTCTTCGTTTGCGACTACCACTAACTCAGCGACTACCATGTCGAAACCATTTCATCCCCACATATCGGCTTCAAGCTTCTCGCACATTCACTACTGCAGCCCCTCGTCATCTCGCTGCAGTCACACCGGACACCGAAGTTGATCCACGCCTCACCGCTGAACGCTTTGTTGATGAGACTGATGTTGTAATTGTAGGTGCTGGCCCCGCTGGGCTGGCTGCGGCTATTCGATTGAAACAATTGGCAAATGCTGAGAACAAGGAAATCCGTGTTGTAGTATTAGAAAAAGCTGGTGAAGTTGGAGCACATACTTTAAGTGGGGCTGTGCTTGAGCCTAGAGCACTTAATGAGTTGATTCCAGATTGGAAAGAGAGAGAGGTGAGTGCTTAATCTTTGAATGCTGCTATATTTTATTCTAATATCTGCTATTATGAGTTAGGCCCCGTTAAATCAACCGGCTCTCCACGATAAAATGCGATTTTTAACTTCGAAATATGCGATTCCACTTCCACATCCGCCTCAAATGAATAACACAGGAAATTATATTGTTAGCCTTAGCAATTTTGTTAAATGGTTGGGACAACAGGCCGAAGAGATTGGTGTCGAGGTCTTCCCGGGCTTTGCGGCGACAGAAGTATTGTATGACGAACAAGGTGCAGTGAAGGGAATTGCAACAAATGACATGGGAATAGATAAAAGTGGGAAGCCAAAGGTATATTCCAGCATTTTTTTTTCCTTTGTAAAAATTACTTATTTGAATCCGTTTTTGACTTAGGATCATTTTGAGCGCGGAATGGAGTTCCACTCCAAAGTCACTTTACTTGCTGAAGGCTGCCATGGTTCGCTTACCAAGTGGCTCGCCCGCAAATATAATCTCCGTGCAAATTGCGAACCCCAGACATATGGTATCGGACTCAAGGAGGTGTGGGAGATTGACTCAGCTAAACACGAGCCCGGTCTGGTTGTCCACACGCTCGGCTATCCTCTCGATCGGATGACCTATGGAGGAGGTTTTATGTATCACATGGAAAATAATCTTGTTTCTCTTGGGCTAGTAGTTGGTCTAGATTATCAGAACCCCTATTTGTCTCCTTATAAGGAGTTCCAGCGGTATAAAAGCCATCCTTTCCTCCGCAAGTATTTGGAAGGTGGCAAATGCATCTCTTATGGGGCCAGAGCCTTAAATGAGGGAGGGTATCAATCGATTCCTCAGCTTGCATTCCCAGGAGGAGCCTTAATCGGGGCAACCGCTGGATTCATGAATGTGCCAAAAATTAAAGGTACTCATACAGCAATGAAATCCGGGATGCTTGCTGCAGAATCAGCCTTCCGTGCTCTTAATTCGAGCGGAGATGTCAGTGGCCCAGTCATGCTTGAAGATTATGAGAAAAATCTACGTGAGTCTTGGGTGGCGAAGGAGCTTTGGGAGATTCGCAATGTGCGCCCGTCTTTCCACACGTCCCTCGGTTTATATGGTGGAATGATGTGGTCGGGTATTGACACCCTTATTCTGAAAGGGAAAGTTCCTTTCACTTTCCATCATAAAGGCCCAGATTATGCCCAACTCAAGCCCGCGAGTCAATTTAAACCTATCGATTACCCCAAGCCTGACGGTGTCATTACATTCGACTTGCTTGAGTCTGTATCGCGAACGGGAACCAACCATGAGGAGGATCAGCCTGTGCACCTGCAAGTTGCGGATAAACGTCGTGCAGTGGAGAGGAACCTTAATGTGTATGCTGGGCCTGAATCCCGATTCTGCCCTGCTGGAGTGTATGAGTTTGTGGAGGATGAGTCAAATCCGGGCGAAATGCGTTTGCAGATTAACGCGCAAAATTGCATACACTGTAAGACGTGCGATATCAAGGATGTTAGCCAAGGAATTAATTGGGTACCACCACAGGGTGGAGAGGGACCTAAATACGTTCTGACTTAACTGATCTTTTAATAGTATTGAATGGTATTTTTTCTCTGATCATGGCCAGCATTCACTATGGTCTATATATTATCCTCCCTACTCTCCTTTTTTTATCATGTAAACTCTCTACAAAATGCAAAGGTGGAATCACCTTATAAAAAACGATTCTCTAACTCTTGAAATTTTAGTTGAAGTTATTGAGTTATCCTAAAGATTCCTCCAATTTTTCTAACACAAGCACCCATTTTTGAATGATTTTTCTCAGGCTTTTTCGCAAATTTGATAGTAATCTTATAAATGTTTTGTTTCTGCATTAGCAAAGGGTATCATTATTATAAGAAGAGGCATAGTGATTCTTTATAATATAAATATAAAGATTGCATATTATGCAATCCAACTACACAATCCCCGTACTTCACTTTTCATGGCTTAGGCCGATGACGTCGAAACCCTGCTCTATTCAATCTCGGCCATAGTTGTGCGTTCACGAATATTATCCTAAGGAATCATATAGATTACGCTTGTTTATAATGCGATCGCACGCATTTCTATTATTGCTCTTTGCTGCATTCTCTTCATGTTTAGCATCACGTTCAGATTCATCTGCTCGCATTTCTAAACTTCAATCTCTTCAACGCGATGGCGGCGTTGTCCCCCTGAACTCCGCACTCTTTGACGAATTTACGGCCACTCCCCGGACCTACGGTTTCGTCGTTCTCTTGACGGCTCTCGGGCGGGAGTTCAACTGTATCCCGTGCCGCAAATTTGATCCCGAATACCATTTGGTCGCGTCAAGTTGGAAAAAGAAAAACGAGAAAAATGAAGAGAGAGCGTTGTTTTTTGGAAAATTGGATTTTAAAGATGGTCAAGAGATATATGCGCGATTGAAACTGACGACTGCCCCAAATATTCTTTATTATCCGCCCACCTCTGGTCCTTATGCAAGAAGTAACCCGGACCCTGTCCGATACGACTTGAATAAAGGGTTTGAGGCTGAATCCTTGGCAGAATTCCTCGCCCCTCTTGTAGGCACAGAAGTCCCCGTCAAGCGTCCGCTGAATTACACTCTCATCGCCTCGGTTGCTTTCCTTTTTGCAGGTGTACTTGCTTCCTTTAAAATAATGTATCCCAAGGTTATGAAAGTCGTGCAGAGCAGGAACACATGGATGTTTGCTACCTTGGTGACGGTATTTATGATGTGTAGTGGGCACATGTGGAACCAGATTCGAAAACCGCCCTATGTCGCTGGCAATAGAGGAAAGATCCAATATATAGCGAGTGGATATCAGAATCAATATGGGATTGAGAGTCAAATTATTGCAGTCTTATGTAAGTGATTCCTAGCATTTTTCAATGAGTTGCGCTGATATATCCAATTATGCCGGTCCTCTTTATAGATGCTGGCTGCGCGCTGAGCGTAGTCGTACTTACCGTCGCTGCACCCAAAATTGCAGATGGTGCGAAGCAGCGAATTGTTGTGTATGCTGCAATGGGCACCTTTATCTTCTTGTTTAGTCTGATTAATTCACTTTTCCGAACGAAACAGCCCAGCTATCCCATCCGGCTTTTCCTCTAAAAATTTCAATACATTCTTTTCTGGTAATCTATATGGCAAAATTCCATCTCTAATGTGATATATGAACTTGTATTCGATGTCGAAATCACAAAGGAAGAAATCATAAAAAACAAACATAGCCCAGGCAGAGGCAAACACGATGGGATGTAAAAGAATGACAAAAGCATAGTATAAATTACAATATATTCTCAAAATTACACTGAGTTTTCCCCAGCTTCCGCCTCACTACTTCTCATGGCGATAATTCTCTCCATCTTCAGAGCCTGGATATATGCCACCACTGCTCTTACCAATATAAACCACCCCACGACCATTAAGACTAGGGACATGCCTATATTTAGGGACATACTGCTATCGCTATCGGAGGGGTCGACCGAGCTCCCATCATCACTAGAGCTATTATCAGTGGAATTAAGTGGTCGAGAATGAAGGAAAAAGCCAATTTGAATTAGAGTAAGACCGAGTCCAGCTTTGGATCCGTTCTAAGATTAAAAGAAAACACAAAATGTCATTACAAGTGCCGGATGGATGTAATATTCGAACGAATTACCTTGGCAGCATGTGTCACATGTAATAAATAGGTAAGCATGAATCCCACAAACTGGAATCCGACTGATATCAGCATATTCCATAGGAATGAGAAGAGGCTTCCAACTGGCATGCCTTCTACTAGAATTTCATCACTCTCAAGTGAAGGGATTACTGTCACTTCATACTCGAAAGGCGGCGGAGCATCCAGGGCGGCAGCTTCGTATGAGGGTGGGAGATCGTCCTCTTTGGCAGCTCCAGTAGTGGGCTTTGCTGTAAGATTAGAAAAGACGCCATCGGTACTATGGATCTGGAGATGGTGTGAATGAGATTGAGGCGGAGGAGGTGTAGTGGTATTTTGAGAAGGCAGAAGAGGATTATTTTCTGTGGCAGTGAGGGAATCGTTTTCGTGGTCGGGCTCTAAAGCATCATTGTCATTGTGAAGATCATTCGACAGACTGGAAGTTGCGTGCGATGGTTGAGAAAAAGAGGGTAACTCTGTATCTGGATCTATAGTACTGACCTACGTCAAATTTGTCATGATTAATAAAGTCACTAGTGAAATTATCATTTGTCATTTTACTTTATGAAATCTTGACATAGTATGTTGGTCGGTGTTTGTGAAGAAGGTGTGATACGGAAAAAATTATGGATGCAGTTCAAATGAATCAGTAGAATTTTCTAGAGTAGCACAGATACGTATCCACTTCTTAAAAATATAATCAAAAATTTTACTCCGAGAACCAGCAGAATCGAAGAGAAAAAATATGAGTCAGATTCTATTTGGCGCAATGCGCAAAATATAAAATGCCCGCCGAGCCGCTCTTCCCTTTTCTTCTTGGTTTTTAATTTTAATCATATTATTATTTTTCATATCCCCATTAGTTTTATAGATATTGTGTAGTCATCATGTCGCAATACTAAACGGAAAGTTTCTCCTTTCCCCAACTCCTTCCCTTTCAGCCAAATCAGCACTTATTTTTCCAAAATGTCTTCCTCTTTGACATCCACTCTCGTTTTAACGAGTTCCTTTTCGTCTTCGACCTCCACTTTTAGCTCTACAAGCTCTACAATTCTTCTTGGTTCATCCTATTATTGGACAATTTCATCTAGTATTCTTTAGACACTTTTCATAGACTATTTATCCTGACAAGTCTTGTACAAAGTTGTTCTTTTTTTTGCTCCAACTCTTCCTTTTATATAGTCTATTTTGTAAAAAAATTCAAAATGCCTGCAGATATTCAATCGGAATATGCGCTCTCCAAACTTGGAGAGGTCCTCGATGGCGATCTCGAGCTCTTGGATGTGATCGGTAGTGGCTCCTACGGTTTTCTCTATCTCGCTCGCTCTATTTCCAATGACACCTATTATGCCGTGAAGCGCCTTTCGAAATATGGATTATCTTCCGCCGAACTCGAGTATCAACGGGTCGAACATTCTCTACACTCTCGTCTTCACCACTCCAATATTGTTAAACTTGACCGAGTTTTCGACACATATCAAGACACTTGGATTGTCATGGAGCTTTGCGCTGGTGGAGATCTTTTTGATTTGATTGAGTCTAGTGGGAGTACCGACCTTGAGCAAGCTGAAGCAGTATCAATGTTTGGACAGATAGTAGAAGCAGTA
This sequence comes from Calcarisporiella thermophila, assembly GCF_041956535.1. NCBI lineage: Eukaryota > Fungi > Calcarisporiellomycota > Calcarisporiellomycetes > Calcarisporiellales > Calcarisporiellaceae > Calcarisporiella > Calcarisporiella thermophila. The sequence goes on from NW_027192198.1 coordinate 1,024,962, forward strand.
TATCACGCGCACTCACGTGGCGTTTATCATCGCGACATCAAGCCTGAAAACATACTAGTTGCCGAGGACGGAACCCTGAAACTAGCAGATTTTGGACTAGCCACCGAAGAAAGATACGTTCCAGAATATGGCTATGGAACGCTGGCCTATATTGCCCCTGAAATGCACGAAGATACTAAAACTGCTGGAGTTGTTGACGCTGCCAAAGGCGATGTCTGGTCCCTGGGAGTTCTACTGTTAGCCATGTTGACCGGAAAACATCCTTGGCAAGAGGCACATGAAAGGGATCCGATATATGCCCGTTATCTTCGAGACTCTTCCGTTCTTTCCGAGATGTTCCCACACATTTCACAACGAGTAATGCGGCTCGTTATGGCACTTTTGACGGTAAATCCCCTACATCGTCCAGATATTATGGAGGCGAAGAAGCTGCTTAACTCTCTTTCACTCGCAACCGAGGGGGCCAATGGTTCAGAGGAAGATGAAGGTTATGGCTCACTTAAATCGTCCATTGCGCCTGGATCTCTTGGCTGCTGGTCGGAAATTGATGAGGAGGGTGAGATGGATTTCTCTCAACCAGTTAGTTTTGAGGACGATTGGCAAGTTGAGGATGGGGTGTTTGTATGCGAGCTTTAATCCTTGTTATTCTTTTACTGCTTATTCTTCCTCTAATGGAATTTTATTTTGGGAATAATTCTTTATTGTTTATTGGGAATAATAAATCATCATTCCAAGATTTCTAATTCTTAATTCCATAAATGGAAATCGTCATATCTAATGATGGTATGACGTTTAATCGAAGCATCGAGAAACAAACCTAAAAATATTCGCAAAATGAAATGGCTCAGTTGATTGGACAGTATTTTCAGAAAGACGATTATGCGAGGGGGAAAAGCATGTTTAACCAAGCTGCATGTATGGTGTAAACCGTCAACAGTGTGCCAACCAAAAATAAAATTTTTATCAACTCCAATTAGTTAAACGGAGTCTGTGTAAAAAGCCTCTTAGTCCATATGGCTAGACTTTGGAAAGCATTCGCTCATCTTTCTAATTGCATTTCACCATCTCAATCAAAGGACTAGGAGTATACCACCACGCGCATTTCTACCGATTTTATTCTGTCCTCCAGTACCCTGAATAATTTCGTTGAAGAATAGTTTCATTCCAAATAAATTGTGAAAAGGTATAATTGATAGAATGCAACGCTAGGGTCGCAATTGCTTGAAAAAGCACATCTGACATCAAGCAATTATTTATTCTCAGGGAGGTGATCTGCAATTTGTTAGTCTATTTCAAAACTGACCCGAAATGCAACTACACGTCTACTCCGTCTGGATTGTGCTTACCCTTTTGGGACTACAAGCTGCTGCCCATCCCTACTCCTTTGATTCCGGAGGAAATGGACTCGTAAGGCGAGCCGATCCTCCTGCATCATCACAAGGAACTCCACTGCAGCCAAAGGAAGAACCCAAACCGTCTGATAACGGAACTAATCCCCCAGACAATGGTTCAAAGCCGGATAATAAGAATCCGCCCGATAATGGCAGTAAACCTCCAGGTACTAGTATCGATCCTTCTCCTTCACAACCATCCCAGCCGCCCGATAATGGGAATAAGCAACCACCAAATAATGGCAATAAACAATCACCAGATAATAACAATTCCGGTGGTGGCAAAGTAGAACCACCGCCGGAGACTGTGAATCCGCCGGCTGTGCCTTCTCAACCCAATACGCCAAATCCTTCCACACTTAATCCTAAAAATCCTGGCCCGACCCCTACTCCTGACCCAGTGCCTTCTACCTCACGTGGCCGTGGTCCTAGAACAAGTACATCCGTGGTGATAGTTCCTCCAGCCTCTTCGGGTGCCCTTGATCAAAGTCAATTGCGTCCTTCGCAATCTGTGCAGGCAATGGATGCGCAACCTCAACAGCAGGATAATAGTGGGGGCCAGTTAATGACTGCGGGTATTGCAATCGGATGCGTGGTTGTAGCTGCAGGCATTGGAATCTTTATTTTTAGGAAATGGAAATTATCTGTAAGTAGGCAGAGATGTTCTAACAGAATTCGCGATGACGATCTTTCTAAATTTTTTATATTCGCCTCCCGATAGCCCTCAAACAGGTTTAAAGACAAAATGAGAGGTAGTGATGCAGGGTTTGGGTTCACGCGCTCTCGGAAATCTAACGCAGATTTTCTACGTGAACTTCAAGACCCTTGAGTTTTACACGCAATTCCTGTCAACTAATACGTACAAAGTTTTCTATTATTTGCAAATTATTTAACGATTAGTATATGCTTATATTGTTCTTGTTTTTTATAGTTTTTCATAAGGAATTTATATATCTATTATATTTCAGTTATATACACACCCCTCTTTGCATGATATTGGAAAATTCTTGTTTATCTTCATTTTTCCTTGGGTTTTTTTTTATTTCACAATTTTTATCTAGGATAACCCTCTATTTTATAAAATATTCATATATATCGGATTTTATTTTAAATTTTCGAAAAATTTGAAAAGTACAAATCAGAACAATTTGGTAGACTTGTAAAATAACTTGTAAAAAAAGAACGGACATGTTACTCATTTTGTACTCATGTCGACTGTTTTCTACAGTATATACGCAAACTGATATTTTACGCATTAACGTTAGCAACTATTAACTCAATACTTGCCCACAGCAAAGGAGGAGAATCTTTCTTACAAAGGAATTATCTCAATATGAATTTAAACCATATATCTAGATGAGACTCTGTCTAACATTTGTCAAATATCATATAAAATAATAATAGTAATTCTTTTCACTACCACACTTTATCAAATGTTGTAAAGTAATATTAAGTTGAAATTTAGGTGTATTGCGATTTTTTTGTAGTACATTTCATACGATAATTATACCATTTTCCATTTCATGTTGACTTGATATATCATTCCCTGTATTGACTTCAAAGCGTCAAATCTAGATACGAACTTCTACATGGACAAGCGTAGTTCATCTCTTCATTTTTGCTTTCTTCACTTTAACTTAATATGAAAAATCCAGTAGCCATGAAACATTAGCATACCATTGGAAAAATGTAGTGATAATGTAGTGGGATTAATCCGATCATTGCTGTCTTTCTCAATGTTAATACTTGCAACTCTTGAAATCTGCTTAAGTGAAGCAAAAATAAGGACGCCCAACGTGGGGGTCGAACCCACAACCTTGAGATTAAGAGTCTCACGCTCTACCGATTGAGCTAGCCGGGCCCTGACTGACTTGTTACGAGATAATTGGTTTTTTGTATGGGGAAATCACAGAGGCAGTCACATAGACATTCAGAAAGCATATTGAAAAGTATCCTACTCTGTTAAACCTGGTGAGTGTTGAAAA